>NW_027250130.1:0-41903 GCF_030848795.1 Temnothorax nylanderi | reverse complement strand
ATTTCCTTATGCACATGTGTATGGACCAATCAATTTTCTTATGCTTACGCATCATGCGTTGTGTAGAAGTGTGTGTTCCCCGCTTAACATTGTGCAGTAGTTGCCATTCAGGAAGAAAAATGACTGTCGATATTTCTGTTCGCATATTTTTTATCGTGTCATCGTTCGATCCACACTCGGTTCCACATTTGTGATCAACTAAAAAAACCTGCGAGATTGTGCCAAAATACGGATTACGAAATCGCGTGTGTGAATTTGTTTTATAAAATCCCTTTTTGCATCAATCGTGTCACGATGGATGACGCTGGTTTACATCAGCTACTCAGTATGGATGATACTAATGCATCCTTGTTGAATTCTCGAACGAGAATGGAAATGTGGCAGTAGGATATTGTAATTGGTTAATGAGAAACGAGATGACTGATGTACAAAACATCATCAAAAACTCGGAAGACGTAATCATACGTTGGCCGAAAGAATGTATCATCGACGGCACCGTCGCCAAAATGAAAAAGAGAATTAAAAATTGTAAGTGGTCCATGCACGTGGTGAAGATTATTGGATTTGGAGGTAAGTCTTAAAAACTTAATATTTTGCAAGAGATATATAGCGTGATTATCAGCGAGGTAATGACCAAAATGTTTACTAGTATGTATATTCATCTTTAATAAATCAAATTTATCAAAGTATGCAAAAGCTTATATATTCAAGCTTCTACGATGCCTGATAACACTTTTGCCAGTGAATTACATAAATTGATACATAAATTATGAGCGTTATTTATTTAATTAATTGTATGTGTAAAATGCATATTAATATATATATATATATATATATATATTATTAATATACAATATACACATCACAATTGAATAAATAACGCTCATAATTTTATGTATCGGTTTATGTAATTTACTGGCAAAAGTGTTATCATAAGCATCGTAGAAGTTTGGATGTATAAGCTTTTGCACGCTTTGATCAATATTGATACATTTGATATATTAATATTGTTTTATTTATAGACTGGGCAACCATGTGTGCGCAACTTTCATCATATGTCAAGTATGATGTAGCCAATCCGAGTAAGCACGAAAGAAAGTTGTTGGCTAGGAAAAAACTGAGTAGTGATGATGACGAAAATGAGCACAATGAAAATCAAAGGAAAAACACAAAGGTAATTTTCAGTTCATTATTGCTAATCGACTAGTCAATTTTATCTGGTCGAAAATATTCGTGATGTCTGTCATAGAAATAAACTATTGGAGATATGAAATCATTATTAGCAACTGTAGCAAAACTATTAGAAGTAGAGTTTTGCTATAATTTTGAATAGTTTTGTTATAGTTTCTAACAATTATTTCGCATCTCCAATATACTTTATTTCTGTGAGGGGTGTTTAACACTTTACAAGATTCATCACTTTGGATGTTTCACCTGTCTCGCATATTTTATAAATAAAGAATATTGCATTTTATTTTTACAGCGAATAAAGAAGCAGGAATTAAAATTAAAAAGTGATGCCAAAACAAAAGTATGCAGTGAAATAATCTCAAAATTGAGAAATAAGAACGGTGAAGTGCAAAATGTGAGTATATTATTTTGAAGTCTGTCATTAATTTATTGATCATTGACTAATAAATTTCTATTATATATACACAGATCGCAAACACAAATAGTGCAGATGATACCTCTGAAGAAGAAATAATGATCACTGAAGATCAAAAATGGAAAAAAAAATATGAAAACGTAAAGGAAGAAAACAGAAGATTAAGAGATATTATTTACACTTACGAAGGTATTTATACTTATTTAACGTATTGTTATAAATAATATTATTCTTTATATAATTAAGGAGTAACTTTAGTAAAAAACATTTAGCTGTTTTAAATGTTATGGATATTTTTATATTTTTATAAGAGAAGAGAAGAGAAAATTTAAGTCGATTATACGATGAAAATTAAAGTCGATTATAGAACAAATTTTTATTTATATTTGTCAATGTAAATCAATAAAAAAAGTTGCGGTTTTTCCAAAAGCGCTTTAAAACTTAATGAATTTGCTATCTTTTGGCTATTTTAGACTTTTAAACAAACCAATGTCTACTCTATGAATTAAGTATTCAATTAGATAATAAAATCGTGTACTTTTTTTCAGCCGTCGAATCTCTTGAAAAGAGAATGAAGAGAGTAATTGAAAAGATGAGTCATCTTGAGCAAATTACATTGAATAAGGCAGAGATGAAAAATAAGCAACAAGAAATTATTAATGCCACCGTCGAGGTTTTGGTAAGTAACAGCCACATTTAAAAAAATTGCATTCAGGCCCTTATTAATATTTATTATAGTAAAAATTATTGTAATTTTTTAATTGTTTTGTCGCTTGCACCATAAATTTTTTGAATCAGTTATTCACATTAAAAATGAAATGGAGTAAAAGCATTACATATTAAAAAAATTATAAAAAAGTTTTGATGAAAAATTAGCAAACAAATTTTATAATCAATGAAATTTTCAATTTACTACAACTTTAACTATGTTTATAAAAATGTGATTTGCTTATTTTATTTATTTATTGTCTTAAATAAAGATAAATATTGTCGTTTTTTTAAATGTGCAGAATGTAAATGAATATGACTATTACTAAAGATGTTGTAATCGACCCAACTGGCCAAATTTATTAATCGAAAAACGCTACGTTTCGACCGAGGATCCGGTCCTTTTCAAGCGTGTATACAAAACTCACAAATGTCGATTAGTCAAGCATAATGCCCTAACTACACCGAATCTAAAAGCTAAACGACAAAAAATTAATTCGCAATTAAGTGAAAATTATATCAATATTATACAAAACCGAAACTTACATATTTGTGCGTCGGAATCTAAGTAATAACAAATTCGTTGAACGGTATATTTCGTGAAATGTTTGTAACATGACATAGCAGAGCGGTGGTAAAATTTAGACTGATGAGCCTGACACTTATAAACAGACTGGTGCCGTAAACAATAAAAGGCAAGAACATAGAGAGGGAAGCAGCGGAGAGGAGAAACCAGCTATATTTCTTTTATGATATGTTCGTAGAGAACGTTAAGATTCTCCGTGTCCTTTTGCAAATTGATGGTGTCGTCAAATTTTTTAATAAAAAACATCTCCGCTATTTCTCTCTTTCTGGTCTGTCCTTCCTTATGTAATATTTCAGGTTTCCCCAGTCAAAATCATGCCCATAGGATATTCGGTGTTCACTCACTACAGAAAGATTGCTAGCGTGTTTTCTAATATCGCTCTGGTGTTCCCTGAGACGCGTACACAGATGCCAGTCGGAATATGACTATCCCGAGGCTGAATTTTCTGGCGAAGGAATGTATGTTTTTCCGTTGCATGATTCAAAAATAACTGACGTGGTAAATTAATTTAATTAATTAAAATTATATTTATTTTATATGATATTATGGCGCTTATTGCCACTCAGTATCGGCTTCGCTTGCCGTGTTCGCTCGCTGGGAAAGGAGGCGCAGAGTGTAGGTCCGTAACTGACGGGAGTCGTGTTTCCTGGTAGACACAGTATTTATTTTTAATCTTAGTCTCTATGTACAACTATTTACAGGAGTTACAATTGATGTAACGTGGCCCTGAAAAGGACCGTTTCTATAAAGTATTATGTGGCCCTGAAAAGGGCCGTTTGGTTTCTTCTACGTCTGGAGTCGCTCACTCCACACGAGGCAGGGCTTCGCCGTAGTACGGTGGAGTGGCTGTCGATTCCCCCACCTTCTCCAAGCTGGAGGTGTACCGGGCGGTGTATAGAACTCGACGTTGCCGGACTCCGGTGCGTCTGTCTGCGTAGCCTGTGTTCCTGTGGCGCACGTTGCCTGCGCGCTGCTCTCGCTGGTGGCAGGAGCCTCCCACTCGCTTCCGGAGGTTTGCGCCTCCGCGTCGTTTGCCCGAGGACAGAATTGAAGGCCTCGGTGGACCCTGGCCGGTGGTACGGTCTGCGTACCCCGTTCTCGGCGGTCGCTCGGCGACGGCGGTAGAGGTGAGAGCAGTGGAGGCACGGTGAAACGAGGTGACGTGTACCTTCGCAGGCGGATGTCCCACGTCGTCAGCAGGTCTCGTGGAGGTCTGGTGAGTGGTGGCGGCGTATCCAGGCGTAGAAGCTTCCACGTCGCAGGACTGGCGCCCTGTGGCTGCTCCGGTTGTTTCGGCGGCAGCGATGGACGGGAAGTCGGCGGCCTCGTATGGCTTCGTCGGCGTTCCAACGTTAACGCCTCAAAACGAGCTCTCTCTATAAAAGTGACTTCCTTGGTAGGAGGACCACTGCGGGAGAATGCTCGCCGATGCCTTCGCTGGTGCCCCTTATATACTGCCGTCGTAGAACTTTAAATGCGAGAAGCTCAGCCGCCTGGTGGAGAAAGCTTGACGTTATCTTCGCCGCGATGAAAGCATGTGTTCACCACGTGCGCTCGCTCCCGGCAGGACGTGTATAACGGGCTGCCGTTCGGCAGGCGCGCGTAATTGATGTGGCGGTTGAGGCACCGCTTGTCAGCGCGCTTGCGGCCGCCACAGGACCCCCTTGGTTGTGGAAAAGCCCCGGTTAGGTGCAACTGAACCGGACGGGGGGTTTTGTTACTCTTCCTGCCCTGGTTTGATTCGCTCTTCCTTTCGTGGATGGCCGGTTTTTGTGTTCGTCTTCCTCTTCTGTTGATGTGTATGCTAGTTTCAGTCGATCTATCGAGACGTTGATAGCCTTTCCTCTGACTCGTATTTTGAAAGTCTTTTCGCCTCTGTTGAGTACTTCGTATGGTCCATCGTATGGAGGTTGTAGAGCTCCGGTTGGTGTGTCCTGTCGCAAAAAAACTTTTGATGTAGTCTTTATATCTTTGAAAATGAATGTGGCGTTGTGGCCGTGACGTTTGAGTTTCGGCCTTAGCCGTTCCATCGTCCGTCGTAGTCTGGTGATCAGGTCCTCCGTTTCTGCTTTGCTGGCCGTCTCTCGTTCTTCCAAGAACTGTCCTGGTAGTCGGATAGGTTCCCCGAAGACTAGTTCGGCTGAAGTTGCGTCTAGATCCTCCTTCCATGCGGCTCGGATCCCCATTAGTACTACTGGTAGTACCTCGGTCCAGTCGGTTGTCTCGTGACATTTAATGGCAGCCTTCATTTGTCGGTGGAATCGTTCCACCATTCCGTTTGCTGCCGGATGGTATGCGTTAGTCCTTATATGGGTGGTCCCTGTTAGCTGCGTCAGTTTTTTGAATAGGTCGGCCTCGAATTGACGTCCTTGATCAGTTGTTATCCGTGTTGGAGTGCCGTATCTTGTTATCCAGTCCTTGAATAGGTATTCTGCTATCGTTTCTGCTGTTATTCTCGGTACTGGTATTGCTTCGGGCCATCTTGTGAAGCGATCGATGATCGTCAGGCAGTATCTGCATCCTTTTGATACTGGTAATTGTCCGACTAAGTCGATGTGTATGTGTTCGAATCTTCTTGTTGGCATCTTGAAATCTCCTGTCGGTGAATTTATATGCCGTGTAATTTTTTATTTTTGGCATTGGTTGCATGCTTGTGTCCATGTTCTGCAGTCTCTTCGTATTCCTGGCCAGACGTATCTTTCTGTTATCATCTTGGTTGTTGCCTTCACTCCTGGATGTGCCAAACCATGCAAGGATCGAAAAACTTGCTGTCTAAATGGCTTGGTCACGTATGGTCGAGCTGTTGGCGTCGATGTGTCGCAGATTATCGTTGCTTTGCTTCCTGGGATGGCGATATTCTTTAGTCGCAACGAGCTGTCGGTCATTCCCATTTCCTTTATTTCCTGGTCTTCTTTCTGTGCTCGAGCCAGGACTTCTAGCTCGACTGCCTTCTGTATTGCTTCTATTCGCGATAGTGCGTCGGCTACGATATTGTCCTTCCCGGACACATGTCGTATGTCCGTTGTAAATTGCGCTATGTATTCTAAGTGTCGTGCCTGTCGAGGTGAGCTGCGTAGTGGGTCTTGTGCTAATGCGTGTGTTATCGGCTTGTGGTCCGTGTATACCGTAAATTTTCTTCCTTCCAGCATGTGTCTGTAGTGCTTGATTGCTGTATATATGGCCAGGAGTTCTCGATCGTATGGGCTGTACTTCTTCTGTGCTTCGCTCAGCTTCTTGCTCAGGAAAGCCAGTGGTTGCCAACCCTTGTCTGTTCTCTGTTGTATGACTGCCCCGATTGCTATGTCGGAGGCGTCTGTTGTGACTATCAGTTCTGCTTTCGGGTCAGGATGTGCTAAATACTGTTGCTCTCGAAAGGCTGTTCTTACAGTTCTCGAAGGCTTCTTCTGTTTCTGCGGTCCATGAGACCGGTGTATTTCCTTTCGTCTTTGGCCCTTTTAGCATCTCATTTAGTAGGGCTTGGTCCCTAGCTGCTCCTGGTATGAACCGACGGTAGAAATTTATCGTCCCTAGGAACTGGCGTAGCTGTTTCGTTGTCTGCGGCCTTGGAAAGTTCTTTATGGCTTCCACCTTTTCTGGTAGTGGCGTCGTGCCTTCCGCTGATACTTTGTATCCCAGGAATTTTACTTCCTTCTTTCCCAGTATGCATTTTGCTGGGTTGATTTTGATCCCGTATTGCTGTAATCTTTCGAATATTTGCCTGAGATGGTCTCGGTGTTCTTCCTCTGAGTTGGATGCTATGAGGATGTCGTCTATGTAGGCATAGCAGAAGTCTAAGCCTCGTAGTATCTCGTCTATGAACCGTTGGAAGGTCTGTGCTGCGTTGCTGAGTCCGAAAGGCATGAATAGGTATTCATACAGGCCGAATGGTGTGGTAATTGCTGTCTTCGGTATGTCCTCTTCGTTCATAGGTATTTGGTTGTATGCTCGCACGAGATCTAATGTGCTGAAGATCCGCTTTCCGTAGAGCGTTTGTGAAAAATCCTCTATGTGTGGTACCGGGTACCTGTCCGAGGGTGTTCGTGCGTTTACTCCGCGGTAGTCTCCGCAGGGTCGCCATGCTCCGTTGGCTTTGGGCACCATGTGCAGCGGTGAAGACCACGGACTTTTGGATGGCCGTATTATTCCTTCTTGCATTAGGAGCTCGAACTCCGTTTTCGCAGCTAATAGCTTATCTGGTGCTAGTCGGCGTGGGCGGCATGCCTCGGGTGGACCTTCTGTTGTTTTGATGTGGTGGGTCGTTCCGTATTCTCCCACTTTCGTCTTTGTGTTAGGGTTTACGATGTCTGGAAACTCCGCCAGGATATCGTGATACTCCGTTTCTTTCTTGATTGTTTTTACTGACGTCTCTGAGTCGTCGCCGGTGGTTCCCGGGGACGAGAGTCTTGTTTGTCCGTCGATCAGCTTCTTGATTTTTACGTCTGGAAGTAAGTGGTAATGTGCTAAGAAGTCTGACCCGATGATCGGCTGGGTTACCTCTGCGACGATAAAACGCCATGGATATGCTCTTCTGAGCCCAAAATCCGGTTGTAGTGTGACAAATCCGTATGTGTTTATGACCGATCCGTTTGCCGCGTATAGCTGGTAAGGCTCAGCTCTTCTCTTGCTCTTTGTGTTGGTGAGTGGGAATACGCTGACGTCTGATCCTGTATCGATGAGATATTTCCTCCTCGTGTTTCGGTCTGTCACATATAGGCGGCTGGATTTAGGGCTGCCGGTATATGCCGCCATTACTGACTGCCCTCCTTGTTTTCCGCTTGGTACGTGCAGGGTTTTGTACATTTCTGTGCTTCTTTTCCGAAGCGTCGGTGGTAGTAGCATATTCCTTCCTTGCGTGGGGTTCTGCTTCGCTGGCGGTTGTCGTATCGGCGACTTCTTGACCGGCTCCTTGCTCGGTCTCTTTGTATTGATTTGACCATTTTTGAGACTTGTAGGGTGAGTGCTGCTACCTGCTTGCTTAATGCGTCTGCCCGTGTCTCTTCTGGGTCGTCTTCTTTTGGTTTCTGTGTGGAGGTTGCCAAGACGAGAGCCTTGTTATTAACCTCGTGTATTTTGTCTGCTTGCTCCGCTACCAACTCTAGTTTGTCCTCCGATCGTGCTGCCAGGATAGCCTGTGTTTGCGGAGGGAGTCGTCCCAACCAGAGTGTCCGTAGTAGTTCTCTCGAGACTGTGTTCCCTGCTAGTGTTGCCAGGTGTCGCAAAAATTGTGACGGTTTCCGGTCTCCTAACTCTTCGCGCTCGAGCAGCTGTTTGATCCGTTGATCTTGCGAGTCGGTGAGTCTCTGGATGAGTGCCTTCTTGATCGCCTCGTATTTATTGCTACTGGGGGGGCGCGTGATGACGTCTTTGACTTCCCTTGCTTGTTTTGGCTCGATCCGTGATAGGACGTACGCGTATTTTGCTTCGTCCTCCTTTATGTCGCACATTGCGAACTGACCTTCTAGTTGCGCGAACCAGAGTTCGGGCTCCTCTGGCCAGAAGGGAGGGAGTCGCAGACCACGCCTCATTGACATGACGCTGCTCTCCTCGTCGTTGATTATCACCGTTTTCTCCCCTGTTGTTGGCATGGCTGCTCCTTCCTTTTCCAACGTCGGGGTCACCAGTTATGGCGCTTATTGCCACTCAGTATCGGCTTCGCTTGCCGTGTTCGCTCGCTGGGAAAGGAGGCGCAGAGTGTAGGTCCGTAACTGACGGGAGTCGTGTTTCCTGGTAGACACAGTATTTATTTTTAATCTTAGTCTCTATGTACAACTATTTACAGGAGTTACAATTGATGTAACGTGGCCCTGAAAAGGACCGTTTCTATAAAGTATTATGTGGCCCTGAAAAGGGCCGTTTGGTTTCTTCTACGTCTGGAGTCGCTCACTCCACACGAGGCAGGGCTTCGCCGTAGTACGGTGGAGTGGCTGTCGATTCCCCCACCTTCTCCAAGCTGGAGGTGTACCGGGCGGTGTATAGGACTCGACGTTGCCGGACTCCGGTGCGTCTGTCTGCGTAGCCTGTGTTCCTGTGGCGCACGTTGCCTGCGCGCTGCTCTCGCTGGTGGCAGGAGCCTCCCACTCGCTTCCGGAGGTTTGCGCCTCCGCGTCGTTTGCCCGAGGACAGAATTGAAGGCCTCGGTGGACCCTGGCCGGTGGTACGGTCTGCGTACCCCGTTCTCGGCGGTCGCTCGGCGACGGCGGTAGAGGTGAGAGCAGTGGAGGCACGGTGAAACGAGGTGACGTGTACCTTCGCAGGCGGATGTCCCACGTCGTCAGCAGGTCTCGTGGAGGTCTGGTGAGTGGTGGCGGCGTATCCAGGCGTAGAAGCTTCCACGTCGCAGGACTGGCGCCCTGTGGCTGCTCCGGTTGTTTCGGCGGCAGCGATGGACGTGAAGTCGGCGGCCTCGTATGGCTTCGTCGGCGTTCCAACGTTAACGCCTCAAAACGAGCTCTCTCTATAAAAGTGACTTCCTTGGTAGGAGGACCACTGCGGGAGAATGCTCGCCGATGCCTTCGCTGGTGGCCCTTATATACTGCCGTCGTAGAACTTTAATGCGAGAAGCTCAGCCGCCTGGTGGAGAAAGCTTGACGTTATCTTCGCCGCGATGAAAGCATGTGTTCACCACGTGCGCTCGCTCCCGGCAGGACGTGTATAACGGGCTGCCGTTCGGCAGGCGCGCGTAATTGATGTGGCGGTTGAGGCACCGCTTGTCAGGGCGCTTGCGGCCGCCACAGATATACATCATGTATATATTATATATATATATATATATATATATATATATATATATATACATATATATATAATATTACATATGTAATAAATATTTTTTAAAAATTTAATTACTTATAATATAAATATAAATGTACAGCAATCTGTGGAGAATAACGTGCCAGTTGAAGCAGAGAATATGGTCAATCCTGTAAAAGAGTGCACCACAGCGACACCTGAATTGAAAAATAATGATGTCACTGAATTGGTAATCATTTTATTTATAAATGTCTTACACGGTTTTTAAAAAGATCAAGATATTGTATACCTAATTTTTCTGAGCTTGTATTATTTTTTTTACAGAAAGGAAACCGATACTTTGGCAATCGTTTAATAACAAAAGCTTAACTAAATAAATTAAATGATTCTTCATTGTCCAAAATGACATGCGATCTCTTGGGAATTGTTTTTGATAAAAAAGAATTGCGCGAGAGTTGCCTCACCGGCAAGCAAGCCCTTGTGAATAAAAACAAGAACAATACAGAAATAAAGCAGTTGGATACTGCCAGATTAGCAGATGTAGAAGGTAATAAAATACTTGCAATATCATTACATTTGTTACACGTATAATTTAACAAATTGAAATAAAAAATTATTGCAATATTGCATGTATACATATAGGCCAAAGTTACAATCGGCCATATAACTTGGCTTTTTTATAAATGTACTTTAATATGCGGAAAATTATATACTTATTTGCAAATGGATATTGTTAATATTTAATATTTTATATTATCATAATCAAAGTATATACAATAATTTTACAATAAAATTTGCTTTTCAGAATATGTCTATCAGAAATTCGGGAAATCGGCGGATCATACCAGATTATTTCGTATCGCTGTACGAAATAAGTGTAATAATGCTAAAAAACAAACATGTGTTTCATCATCAAAATGAATGAGACTATTAGTATTAAAATGACATTTTTAAGTCTTTTTTACTTACATGCATAATAATAATATTAAATATTAAAACATTTATTTGATTATATATATATATATATATATATATATATATATATATATAATAAAGATATTTTATTACGTGTAATTTATACAAGTATGTTTTAATTTACACGGATCACAGAGTAGTTTTAATTGTTGAATTCATGCGAACAATTTTTGTATATGCGAAAATAAGTTGCGCGACCTTTGATTTATATATTTTTTTAAATCTAAAAATACCAATCAGTATTTGCGTAACATAACATTCGCATATGAAAATTATTCGCATGAATTCAAGAATTGAAGCCGTGTGATCCGTAATCCCTGTAATATTTCCTCTGTAATATTTTTATGTAATTCATAGACCGTAGTACGAAAAAACTACACAGATTTATTATAATATTTACGTATAGTTATTGTAATATTTGTGTGTGATTATTGTAATATTTTTCTGTAATTATTGTAGTGTTTGGATTACACAGATTACAATCCCCCGCCCGTCGGTCTTTTTCGTAAGGGTCTGAATATTATGCTACTGATTAACTTTACTAAATGTCCATTATTCAGATAGAAACGAAACTGAGAACAATTAACATATAACATGCATCTGTAGCACTTTGCAGAAGAAGCTTGTCATCAACCATCAAGAAAGAATTCATCAACAAAGCACGAGATTCTTTTAAGCAGGAGTTTATTATTACTGTCTCCGCTATTAGAATCTTGTGAAATGTTATGAAAACATCAACATCCATCCGTTTATTTCTTGGACTTTTTGGGAAGATTTGTCTTTAGCTATCAAAGCATGTTTATACACTGCCATGATCATTATAGGCATTGAATATAAAATATCAACAAACAAGTTACATACAAAGGCAACGGTATGTTATATATGTATGTCATAGAATTAAAAAGTTTAACTGCATAATATTTTTACTTGTGTATATGTATATACGTTTCTTTCTTATAAAAATATTTTAATAGTAAATATCAGATATTAAATGTTACAATATTATTAAGATTTTATTTAGATATACTTTCATGTACATAACAATGATGTGCATGTCAAAGATACTGAATGGTATAATACAATTATAATTATAATTATTGAGCGGTAACAAAATACTAATAAAAACGAAAATATACTTCAGACCTGTTTTCTGAGAAAATGTCACTATCATGATATTTTTATAAGAAACTTTGTTTATATGCATGTAAGTGAGAATATTATGTATAGTTAAGCTTTTAATTTGCTGATATGTACATATATAATATGCTGCTGCTTCTTGTGCGTGACGATACGTACTACATTTCATTTACCGTCACGCACAAAAAGCAGCAGCATATTATACATATATATATGTATATATCAAAATTAAAAACTTAAGTAAACATAATATTCTTACTTACATGCATATGTATATGCGTTTCTTAGGAAAATATCCTGATAGTAACAATTTCATGGAAAGAACGTGTATTAACAGTTCTGCAAACAAGTATGTTTCTGTTTTTTGTTTGTTAGTATTCTATTACCCATCAATAATTAATAATTATATTATACCATTCAGCATTTTTGACATGCACATCATTGTTATGTATATGAAAGTATTTCTATATAAAAATCTTAATAATGTTGTAACATTCAATATCTGCATTTACTATCAGAATATTTTCATAAGAAGGAAACGTATATACATATACACAAGTAAAAGTATTATGCAGTTAAACTTTTTAATTCTATATGACATATATATATATATATAATATGCTCTTGCTTTTTGTACGTGACATGTTAAATGATATTTTATGTTTATTGCTTGCAGAGAACATAGCAGTCTACAAACATGCTTTGACAGGTAAAGACAGATTTCATAAAAAGAATTGAAGGGATGGATGTTGATATTTTCATAACATTTCACAGGATTCTAATAGCGGAGAAAATAATAATAAACTCTCGCTTAAAAGAATCTCGTGCTTTGTTGATAAATTCTTTTTTTGGTGGTTGATGACAAGCCTATTCTGCAAATTGTTACAGATGCATGGTATATGTCGTTCTCAGGTCCATTCTATCTGAAATAGACGTTCTATTATAAAATTAATTAATACTATGTGTAGCTCGTGTAAAAACTTTATTACTTATTATGTATTTACACAATGGTTTTACGAGAGGTTAGGCAATCTGTCATAACAATGATGTGCAAGGCAAGCAAAGATGCAGAATAAAGTGGGGAGCACACACTTCTGCACAACGCTTAATGCGTAAGAATAAGAAAATTGATTGGTCCATACACATGTGCATAAGGAAATAGACCAATCAATTTTCTTATGCTTACGCATTATGCGTTGTGCAGAAGTGTGTGCTCCCCGCTTATAATGGCCATCGCACACAAAATTCCATAGGTTGCATAAGCATAGCATAAGACCGCTGGACCAATGAGCATCTTATGTAAATTAATATGGCGACTTTATGCTGGATGCTCATTGGTTTAGCGGTCTTACGCTACGCTTATGCTAAGCTATGCATTTTGTGTGCGATGGCCTTAAGGCCATTGCACGTAACGAAGTTTTAGTCATAATCGTAAGGCTGTAAGAAAATAGACCAATCATAGTCGATTATTCTCCTCGCGCTTGAAGAATAGTCAAGTGTGATTGGTCTATTTTCTTACGGCCTTACGATTATGACTAAAACTTTGTTACGTGCAATGGCCTTTAAGCTGAATAATAAAATGGCAGATAAGTTTTTGGAGTGCGTTGGAGTGATTAAGAGCATGGTGGGGCATGAGTGGGTCGTATCGTCGTATGCACGAACTTATGCCTTAACTGGCCTTAACCTAAAGATTAGAATAATTCTATTATCTCCCGCCATTTTATTCCAAAGCCAATACACGTGAGTTTACTCAGTTGCCAGACTCTTAAGGCCGTGGCACATAGAAAAACTTAAGCAGTAAGGCTGGTTTCACATGGGGCGTAAGATGCGTATGCGTAACTTGCGTCAGCCAATCAAATCGTCTCAGTATTTAATCGTATCACACGCGTATAGTAGCTGAGACGATTTGATTGGCTGACGCAAGTTACGCATACGCATCTTACGCCCCATGTGAAACCAGCCTAAAACTCAAGCAGTAAGCAAATCAGCCAATCACAGTCAAGAACTTAAGGCACGGCCCTAAGGGTTGGTTTATAATAGCCGTAACCGTTGATTTAAGCCGTAATCTTTAAGAAATTGACCAATCATAGTCGATTATTCTTCTCACATTCGACTGTGATTGGTCAATTTCTTAAAGATTACGGCTTAAATCAACGGTTACGGCTATTATAAACCAACCCTAAGCGGTAGCGAATCCATACTGTTGACTTCTTAAAACGAAGCTTTGTCGGACGTTCCGATTGGCTGTTAAGGTTATGTTGGTATGCACGGACAACAGTCGATTAAGCCATAAGTTTTCGACCAATTGCGTTACTCGATTCGGCCGGTTACGGTTACGGACGGCTGAATTGAGCAACGCGATAGATCAAAACCTTACTGTTACTGTTACGGAAAAGTGTGGGTGAGGCCTTGAAGCCCAAATCAGACTAGCGGCTCGCGGCCGCGACTGCGATTGCGATTTCGTCTCTTGACCAATGAGAAATGCCCGAATTGCCAGCAGCTTCTTTCTCATTGATCAAGGGACGAAATTGCAATCGCAATCGCAGTCGCTGAGTTCGTACGCCCGATACGCGCGTATCGCGATACGCGCCATGGGACGTCATCCTAAGGCTGGTTTCACATGGAGCGTAAGATGCATATGCGTAACTTGCGTCAGCCAATCAAATCGTCTCAGCTACTATACGCGTATGATACGATTAAATACTGAGACGATTTGATTGACTGACGCAAGTTACGCATACGCATCTTACGCCCCATGTGAAACCAGCCTAAAAGTGCGGTCACATGGACTGATATTTTTCGCGTAACGCGTAACCGCGTAACCAATCAGAAGCGCGAATATGCGTAACCGAAAATGCAAAACGCTTCTAATTGGTTACGCGGTTACGCGTAAGGGCCCGGACACACACTTCTGCACAACGCATTATGCGTTGTGCAGAAGTGTGTGCTCCCCGCTTAAAGGTCAATCCAGACAAACTTGCATAGCGCATAAACATAAGCATAAGAGAATTGATTGGTCCATATGCATGTGCATAAGGAAATAGACCAATCCGTTTCTTTATGCATATGGTTATGAGTAGGTAAACTATGTTAGTTCTAAATTACTCTGTGTGCGTGCATGCGCGCGTGTGTGTGTGTGTGTGTGTGTGTGTGTGTGTGTGTGTGTGTGTGTGTGTGTGTGTGTGTGTGTGTGTGTGTGTGTGTGTGTGTGTGTGTGTGTGTGTGTGTGTGTGTGTGTGTGTGTGTGTGTGTGTGTGTGTGTGTGTGTGTGTGTGTGTGTGTGTGTGTGTGTGTGTGTGTGTGTGTGTGTGTGTGTGTGTGTGTGTGTGTGTGTGTGTGTGTGTGTGTGTGTGTGTGTGTGTGTGTGTGTGTGTGTGTGTGTGTGTGTGTGTGTGTGTGTGTGTGTGTGTGTGTGTGTGTGTGTGTGTGTGTGTGTGTGTGTGTGTGTGTGTGTGTGTGTGTGTGTGTGTGTGTGTGTGTGTGTGTGTGTGTGTGTGTGTGGTGTGTGTGTGTGTGTGTGTGTGTGTGTGTGTGTGTGTGTGTGTGTGTGTGTGTGTGTGTGTGTGTGTGTGTGTGTGTGGTGTGTGTGTGTGTGTGTGTGTGTGTGTGTGTGTGTGTGTGTGGTGTGTGTGTGTGTGTGTGTGTGTGTGTGTGTGTGTGTGTGTGTGTGTGTGTGTGTGTGTGTGTGTGTGTGTGTGTGTGTGTGTGTGTGTGTGTGTGTGTGTGGTGTGTGTGTGTGTGTGTGTGTGTGTGTGTGTGTGTGTGTGTGTGTGTGTGTGTGTGTGTGTGTGTGTGTGTGTGTGTGTGTGTGTGTGTGTGTGTGTGTGTGTGTGTGTGTGTGTGTGTGTGTGTGTGTGTGTGTGTGTGTGTGTGTGTGTGTGTGTGTGTGTGTGTGTGTGTGTGTGTGTGTGTGTGTGTGTGTGTGTGTGTGTGTGTGTGTGTGTGTGTGTGTGTGTGTGTGTGTGTGTGTGTGTGTGTGTGTGTGTGTGTGTGTGTGTGTGTGTGTGTGTGTGTGTGTGTGTGTGTGTGTGTGTGTGTGTGTGTGTGTGTGTGAGATAATCGACAGGATCTCGTTATCGTGAACCGTTTTCGGGGCGCCGCGGGGGTATCGGGTTACACACGGGTATCGGATTTCGCGGGGGTACCGCGTTTTTGCCGCGCCGCGGGAGAGGGGGTCCGCGTTTTCGCCGCGCCGCGAGGTCCGCGTGCAACGACCGCGTTGGTCCGCGCGACGTCTTCTCGTTCGCGTTATCTCCCCCTCATAGATGTTCTTTCGCGCCCCCGCCCCCATTCGCGCGCGTCTTCACGGTCGCGGTCTCCCTCTCTCCATCGCTCGCGGTCTCTCTCTCGTTCCCGTTCGCGCGCGTCTTCTCGCTCCCTGTCACCCATTATAGTTAGATCATTTTTATATTATTTTAAGTGATTTATTTATTAGGAAATAAGAGGAAGAATATTTAATAATTTATACGAGACAGATGAGAAAACGTTTAATGATCGCGCGACGAGTGCGGCACGCACATTCTTATCGAGAGTTACCGCTCTGTAATTCTAAACCGCTGACGGTGGACAAGGGAACGGTAGACAGAAGGAAAGATAATTTTAGATACAGTGATATGCATTTTAATATACATTTATTTCTCAAAGTATTCCTATCAAAGCATACAATAATAGCACTAAAATAAAATTTTATAACATTTATGTACGTCTTTCTTCATTATAGTAACTATCAAAGAAACTTGCAAAAATTATAGTTTTATCGAACGCAAAATCATTAGCTGTAACAAATAATAAGTCAACGTTACTATTATGACTTTACAACTATCATGATTACTTATAAAGTACATTTATCATGCAAATTTCTGAAGATATTTTGCGGCAAATTTTCTTCACCTGAAACACATAAATGCAATAACACGATTAAGATAAGGATTCAATATTTTTTTATTAAAAAAGCGATTGTCTTACCAGTATTCCTCCTCCTCCTCCTCTATATCCTCCCCGAAGAGTCTTCGCAACGAGTACGAATCGAATTGATAGTCCTGCAGTTCTCTGTTTATACGTCTCTCCTCTCGCATCCACCGCCAGTAATCAATATTAATAAATCCTGGGATATGGTAGTCCATACGCAGCTGTAAGATAAACATTAAAAATATTACTTTTTCTTAAAACATGCGCACGCACGCACAAAGGAAAAAATTATACCCACGCAATCTCGGGGGATGCGGATCCGCACCCACAAGTCCTCCATCTGCACCTCGATCCTTAAAATGCGCCGCACCCATCGCGGCCACATCCACTAAACAAAAAAGAAAAAACATTAAAAACTCTATAATGTATGTCACTACACTTTTGTCGCACTTCGTACCAAGATGTTCCTTGGAAAAAATATTTCAATGTACTCCATTGTCACACACGCACTCAATCAAAAATTCACGCGGAATCTCGTCGAAGAAGCAGCTGTCGATCGTCGCTAAAGATGTTCGTTATACTGACCGCGCTCTAGCCCGAGCTCAATTTATAGGGCATTGAAAAATGAAAAGAGAGGGTTGTACGTGATTTATCTGTGACATATTATATTATCAAAACTAGCTATCATGAAAAATAATCTTCTACTTACCTTTGCATCATGCAGTCGCAGGTGGATACTCTGAACCGCTATCGAATAAGATGAGAAGCGAGGATGCGCGTGATTTATCTGCGGCGTATTATGTTATGCGAAAATAATCCTCGCGAGAAAAAAGACAGCTATCAAGGTTAATAAAACAAGCTTCACTAAAATAGTTAAAAATACTGCAGGCTATGTCTTTCACAAATGACATGTGCACACAGGACACAGATTACATGGCATAATTAGATATAATGGATCTCCACATGATGAACAGAAGAGACCGTCCATGAGTACATAAAGACGGGTGTCATGTTTTCGCTCAGCGTACAACATTGAGAACAGTCCGCTTATTCTCACCATACATGATACACAAAACTTTGCGTGCCCGGAAGTGAAATAAAAGTATGTGCAACACATCTTTTTCAAAGGATTCAACGTATTCACTTCAGCTTGGTTTAAAACTCTGAAAATTTCTTCCGTATCAGACCTTTCGCTGTCATAACATGAATCGTCTGACAATATTGCATCATCATCATCCATTTCTTCCTCTTCATTCACTTCAACGTCCATTTCTTCTTCTTCTTGTTCATTCACTTCAACTTCCATTCTTTCTTCTCCTTCAAACTGCAATTCTTCGAAATCCATTTTATATACACTCTGTTCCACTCACGCGCTAAAATATAAACTTTGGAAAATATCCGAAGGGGTTCTTTTCCAATAAAATTCGCTGTTGAGAAACTCCCGGTTCGATCGGAGATCAGCGATTCCGATTTCGCGACGGATCAAATATCGCGCTACGTCGACTCTCCACAATTTCAATCTGCAACAATTTCTCATCCGCGGTTCGCTGATTTTCACGATTTTGAATTTACAATTGAGCACCGGTTTGCACAATTTTATGTACTCGTCGCTCATATCACGTTAAAAAGAAAAAATCGCGGTATTGCACTCACGCGCTAAAATATAAACTTTGGAAAATATCCGAAGGTTCTTTTCCAATTAAATTCGGTGTTGAGAAACTCCCGGTTCGATCGGAGATCGGCGATTCCCAATTCGCGACGGATCAAATATCGCGCTACGTCGACGTCCGACAAGTACAATCTGCTACAATTTCTCATCCGCGGTTCGCTGATTTTCACTATTTTGAATTTACTATTGAGCACCGGTTTGCACAATTTTATGTACTCGTCGCTCATGTCATGTGTTGTACTCGCGACTTTCGGTCCACGACTACTGAGCGTACCCTCAAATTCATCCTTCTATATCTCACTATTGTCACATCGTTTGTTTAACATATCTAATTTCACAATGATCTCAGCATCCGTACGGATGCGCCTTGCGAAAAATCTACGATGTACAGTTTTGCACGTGTGCAATGAAGTCACCGCGAGACACGTATGTTCATGAAAACGATATCGCAACATTAACTTTCAATGGTTTAATCTGTATAACTGCTATTGAACCGCTATCAAACTTCTTTAAAACATCTTTAAAAACAACTTTAAAAACAGCTATCAAACAACTAAAAACATCTTTAGAAACAACTAAAAACAACTAAAAACATCTTTAGAAACAACTAAAAACAACAAAAAACATCTTTAAAAACAACTAAAAACAACTATCAAACAACTAAAAACAACTAAAACAGCTTTAAAAACATCTATCAAACAACTATCAAACAACTAAAAACATCTTTAGAAACAACTAAAAACAACAAAAAACATCTTTAAAACAACTAAAAACAACTATCAAACAACTAAAAACAGCTAAAAACAACTAAAAACAACTAAAAACATCTTTAGAAACAACTAAAAACAACTAAAAACAACTAAAAACAACTAAAAACAACAAAAAACATCTTTAAAAACAACTAAAAACAACTATCAAACAACTAAAAACAACTAAAAACAACTAAAAACATCTTTAGAAACAACTAAAAACAACAAAAAACATCTTTAAAAACAACTAAAAACAACTATCAAACAACTAAAAACAGCTTTTGAACAGCTAAAACAGCTTTTGAATAGCTTTTAAACATCTAAAACATCTATATTATATTACAAACTATGTGGGAAAAGGAAATAAAACATTTTATATATACATATATAGTTTATTTAAAAAAAAATCATAATTTTTTCTGGTGTCGCGACCACCAGTTACATATTTTTAATACATTTTGTAATGCGCAATTCTTAACATGTTTTTCACATCTTATAGTATTAGTAACATCTAGATTATTTAAAGATTCGATATCTTCGTAATCGGCATCCAAAGTCTCAATGTTTAGATTTTTTCTAGCTTTATTCTCAAGTAAATCCACCAGCCATTCTCGTTTCTGGCATCCCTTGACGTACACAAGAGTCGACGTCTCGTCACCCTCTCCAAGCACGGCCGATGTAATTAAATGTTTCGCCATGCTGTATGGCACGTTTCCATCCTCCCATCGTAGTCCATGGTGATTTGCAATCAACCAAGAAGCGCATGATTTGTCGGATTTCGTGAGGAGACTCCATGGCATGGGACATGTAAAAATGTAATGTGCCAAAACGGTCCCGTTTCTCAGAACCGCCACCTCCTTTACGACAAATTTCATCCCGATGGTGAAGCCTTGCAGATCGACAAACGTTGGTACGATCATGACGAAACGACGGAGCAATCTGTATCTTATCGCGGTACATCAGTGCTTCTTATATCGCAATACCCGCTGATATTGCAATTTACATGATTTTGCGCACTACGTTCGACAATGGACAGTATTCGATTACACGATCATGCAAGATGAGGCAATAGGCGGTAGTATTTGCCGGTACATTCTCTTTGCAGTCAAATTCTATTCGCACATCCACGGTGGCGCTCTTGACAGATTCGTTTTGTCGCGAGCAATCGATGACAACAAAAGGTCCTTCCATCAGGAATGTATACAAGCTGCAAAGCGTATCACTGGAATCGTATCCGTAATAAGCTTTACGAAAACGCGCATACATATCGAAAAGGACGGCGTATCGATTTTTGCCAAAATCCAGATTCAAGTCGTCGTACGGATAAAATTCAGAGTTTAGATAAAGTTTCACGTTGGTCAAGTTACAGTCATCGAATACGCTAACATTTTGAGACATGATATTCTTGCGCCCGGTCTGCAGCGCAAAGATAACGTATCGCGGCTTCTCCAGCTGAGTCGCCGTTTTGACGGCCCACGAATGCTTGGTCGTGCTCTGCAACATGGGGTACTCGTACAGATCCCACGAACGGAAACTAACACTAAGATATCGCCCGCTTTCCAAGGCCCGTAGCATGGATAGCTTATTGATCTCGTTTAATGTGACGTGAGGCATTCGCCACCGTACTTTAAACAATTCAATTTCCGGCTCCGTCGCCGGATTTCCCACAATGCAATTGTTGTCGCTGCGCGCTCGTATCAAAATTAATTCGTGACGAGCGTTAACAATCACGCGTTTGTAATCCTCGCAAAAGCCCAGCAACCTCTTGAGCGGTACGCAAAAGTTGAAGTATCCTTCCGGTATGTTCGATGAAACGTCCCATCCAGCATTCCGCATGAGTTGAGAATCATTATACGATAGCGATACATAGTTCTTGATGGTACTGGTTATTCCAACGTTTCTGTTGCGATCAATCTCCACACCGTTGAGCTCGTATCGAATCTCATCGAACATGAACGCTGCACAATTATTCGCAAGCGTTGCCTGAGACTCGTCATCCCTTTTCTTTATCGTCAATCTTCCTTCAACGTAGAGAAAGCTCTCGCACGGCAACGTGTATAAATCCTGTTGTTGTATGGGTATTCTTATCTCATCGTTATGTCCAAACGTTGTGTTGGCATACGGATTGTACGTGTGTGTCTCAATCTTGACGACGCTGTCGTCAAAGATCGGTTCACCTCCAATGTTTAAGATATTAGCCATTTCGTACGACGAAACCCAATGATTTCAGAAATTCAACGTTCGACGCAGTGAGTTTTTTCTTTGGCGATCGGATTGTCTCTCTAATTTTGTTTCTCGTCTGTTGCACCTGCTCAGCTTCGTTCAGTACGAGCATCTCACGTTATCGCTGTCGTCTTCGTACATGCAGTCTAACGGTGATCTCCTCTCCACGAAAATCAATCAATCGGCCGTCCTGATCCACGACGCAAAGCGTCAAGTCCGAAATGCTCCGTACGATGATCGGAAGGTAAATGATCTGTGCCGGCGTTTCCGATATCTTATATCCTGGAGGCACACTCGGTGAAAACTCGTGTATCGTGTGCACGTACTTGTCGTTGCTGTACGCACCCGCGGTCACGTTACACTCTATGCGAATGATGTTTACGTTGATGATATTTATCGGAACATCCGATTCGTGCCATTGTCGCGACTCCAGCACGCGATTCGCTAAAAATCCCAGCAGCGATCCAATGTTGTTCGGTTTGGTGAAATTTATCCGATAAGCGCACTTGATCTCGCTCTTCATCGTATTGTTATTAGCCCGAATAATCAATGGGTGCGATTCATCTTCGTTTATCGAGACATTATTGGATTGATCCCATAAAAGAGCGCGTTTCAGATACATGTCTATATCACGCAGTTCGTACGATCCTTCGGGAATGGTAATCTCCTTGTCGTCGTCATAGTAGAATTTATTGTTCGACGAATTTACATTCGGTATCGTGTGATAGGTTTCAAAATCTGTCAGACCGAGCTCGTAATCGCCATCGCTCAAATCCACGGCGGGAAAGTAGCTTACCGCGAGGATGCTGCTCTTGCCGGTGAGCGTAAATGTCAGTGACATGTTTGAATGAATACTGAGATTAAACAGCGTAACGCCGGTCTTTAAATTGATTGTCAGCCGACTGTAGAAAACGCAGACACAGTTGTCCACAATTGCTCTGATCGTATCGCTGATATGGCGTGCGATTGTACTCTATTACATTGTTCTTTAGATACTGCGCCAATTCTCTCGGTGGTCGAAGATTGCCAAAACTGTCAAAATATATGGCACGATCTCCCCTCTTCGCGTACGCCACCCAGTGAGTACCCGGTCCCTCAGTATTATCCAAATTCACGATACCGCTTTCGTTTCGACGTACACCGCCGATCGGTAACGAGTCGCGCATGAAAATACCTCGAAAATATGGAATGCGCATACGCTTTGCCAATTGTTGCAGTTGTACGTTGGTAGTTACACCCTTGGGGATTTTTAGCGTCTCTTCGACGTTTTTTTTTTCTCGAGACTCCCCGTCCGCGTTTGTACGGAGCGAGATAAAGTCCGTGACCTTCCATGGCGCGATTGTGACGTTGCATCTCTTCCAGCTGACGTCGCGCGGCTTTGTTATCGTTCACGGCCTTTGCGACTCCCGCCGCTCCGCCGACCAACGAACCGAGAACCCCTAATAACGGCAGGATCGGTAGGATACCACCGCGTTTCGCTATCGGAAGTATTCGCTTGTTCTTCTTCTTTTTCTTCGTTTTCAAACCCATACAGAGTTTCGTTTTAGCCTTCATGGCCGCCCAGACGGCTGTAGCTGCAGCTCTCTCTCCGAGAGTCGAATCGTTCGCGGTGACACGTTTTCCGCGCTTTCGCGGCAAGTATATTGTCTGCCACGTGTCGTTCTGCGAGATCGCTGCTACGCGAGTAGGCTATGTCGTGCTCGCGACACGCTGCGTCCAATGGATTAATACCCTGATCACCTCTTGCCAATCGTGTTTCTAAATGAGTTCCCGGACCGCAAAATTGATAGCCGGGAATGTGTAATTCGATCGGAAGCGCGTTTATCGCGCGATTCAACAGACCTCGACCTATCTTCGGTGGCATTCGCCACAGTTTTTTATCAACGGCGGCGGACCGTCGATGTGCGTTTGCTGACACGACAAATTATAATGTATTAAACAGCGACGGTATTGCTGAACCTCCGAATCTGCCTTGATATGTTCGGGAAGCTTATCCCACAAATAATCTATATGATTATAAAACTGCCGTAGTAGAATGACCTTTGGTATATACTTTAACTGCTCGGCGGTTAAATCGTAAATATCGCTGTTATCCGACACGAGCAAAAACATTTTAAAGACTGAGCATCTTAGCTCTACGCGCCTCTATAAATAGGCCAGCTTTCTCGATACTGTTTTTCATTCGTTGTGGAGGGGAGGTAAAATGCGGTTCGTACGACAATCGCGGACGATCAAATTGACAAACTTTGACGATAGGATACAGTTAACGAAAGAGGTACGCAAACATGGAGACATGCTACCGATTTCTATACGTGGTATCATCTGCGGTCCATCGAATTGCGGCAAGACAAACGTCTTGATAAGCTTGCTGGAAAGTCCGCACGGTGTACGTTTCGAGAACGTGTATGTGTACTCGAAATCGCTGCAACAGTCGAAATACCGATATTTGGAGAATATACTAACACCGATAGAAGAAATTGGCTACTTTACGTTCTCGAATAACAGTGACGTCATTCCACCGAGCGAGGCGCTCCCGAATTCTATTTTTATCTTTGATGACGTGGCATGCGACAAGCAGGATACGATAAGAGAATACTTTGCAATGGGCCGGCACGCCGACGTTGACTCCTTCTATCTTTGTCAGACGTATGCAAAGATACCGAAGCATCTTATACGCGACAACGCGAATTTATTGATTCTGTTTAAACAGGATGGTACCAATCTGAAACACATATTCAACGATCACGTAAACACAGATATGTCATACGATGATTTCAGCAAATTGTGTGATACATGTTGGCGACAAAAGTATGGATTCGTGGTGATAGACAAGGACAGCGCGATTTCGAATGGTCGATACAGAAAAGGATTTAACGACTTTGCGATACCGAAACGCGGTTAGTTGTTGTCGACGCGCCGATTGAACAACGTTATCGCAACATGGACAGCGGCGAGGAGATTAGAGAGCGCGAGAGAATAGCAAATCAAATTGCGAAAACAAGCGATTCGATTTGCAAAAAGTATCACGCCTTGAAAACTGGCAAAATGGAGGAAGATATCGCGTTGGAGAGACACTTTAAGCCCATCATCGAGCCTCTAAGGCAGATTGCCGAAAACACCGTTGGCAAAGAATCTGACGTGTCAAAGATTGAGAATGAAACGGTGTGGGAAGACGAAGAGCCAAAGTTCAAACGAAAACGACCAAACGCCTTGTTTAACGACTCTGTAATGGCTTCAACTCCGGTTACGTTGAAACGATCGATAAATGTGCCATCTAATTTGAGCGAAATAACCAAAATTTTACAACCGCATAAATCGAAACGATCGACAGGTCCATTGAATGAACCACCGATAACCTCTGCGCCTTCCGTGCAACCCACAATACTCGAATCACTCGCAAACGAAGATGTTTTCGAAACCACGGATGACTCACTCGTGACGTCCGTTCGACAGCAGTTGCAAACATCTGAGGGTCGAGAAACGTTGCGAGATCACTTTGGTCTATTGGGCCAAAGTACGTCGGGGCAGTTCTGAGCGGCGATCAAGAAAGCGGTATAGACACCGTATACGGCGTTTATTTCAGCAACGATGGAATGATGCTCGGTAATAAACGTTTTGACGTGACAACGCGGACAACATAATTATCGACGGCATACGATACGCTGGCACACGCGGTCTTTACGAGTTGATCTTTAAGAAATTTCCCAATGACGATATCTACACGGTGGACGATATGCAAACATACAAGAGCATTCTGTGACGACGAGTGCTCATAAGCGCAATTATGATGCTCACGCTCGAATAAATGGCAACAGGGGATACAAGTACACACAAATAATCGCACCGTTGATTTCGGGTAAAAAAGCTGGAAAAGGTATACCGCGTGCCATGACATTAAACGGCAGCAAGATCGACCATATAATTGCATCGTCGATTTCGGGTAAAAAAGCTGGAAAAGGTATACCGCGTGCCATGACATTAAACGACAACAAGATCGACTATGTTCATTGGGACGATCCCAACGAGCTTGTAGATCGTCTCCGATTGCTCGAAGCTTCGCGCCTAGCGGGTCACACCGGTCACGATAACGAGATCCTGTCGATTATCGAGGAACTTCGCGAGGCTGGACTTATTATAAATTAAACCGCGCGTCGGCGAGTCGTTCAATCAACATCGAAATGCCGATCAACAAGTTTGGTATATCGCTCGGAAGAGGCGGTGCGGAACCGTACTATCAATGGAGCGGATTAATCAGAAATTACGTGCGCGATAACGCTCTTTGCATGGTCGCCACCGACTTTGACGCGAAATCGCGCAAGATTCGACGGATAGCGCCGCCTGTAGATGATGGCGATGCAGCCAATAAACGTTACGTGCAGCAGAGCGTGCAAATTTTGAAGGATCAGCAGGATGAAATCGAGAGAAAGATGGCCACATTCCAGAATAACGCGCAAATTACCCTAAACGAACTTCAAAAGATGATTCAAGATGTAATTGCGAATCATCGCGAATAGATAAGAACGTACATCTGATCTCTGAGTCAGTTGCGGGTCAGCGTCATGGCTAGTAAGAAGCAATCAACTGAGAAACGGAGGCTGGTGGAAGAACTACACGCTCCTGCGAGAAGAAATTTTTCGCGAAGACGCGTCATAGTGCGCGGATACGATGACCAGTGGCAGGCGGATGTGGTCGAGATGCGTCCATACACGCGATTCAACAGAGGCTACTACTACATACTCACCGTTATCGACGTGCTGAGCAAGCACGCATGGGCCGTACCGCTCAAGGCCAAGAGCGGAACCGAGGTTACTACGGCGATAGCGAAAATAATTCGAGACGGCGGAAGATGTCCGAAAAATCTGCAGACTGACAAGGGCAAAGAATTTTACAACGCAAACGTGCAGAAACTCTTGAAGAAACATAATATCAATCACTATTCGACCTATTCCGTAATGAAGGCATCGGTCGTCGAACGATTCAATCGCACGCTCAAGAACGATATGTGGAAAATGTTTACGCTCAACGGAAATTACAAATGGATCGATTCGCTGTCGGGTCTCGTATCGGATTACAACGCGCGAAAGCATCGAACTATCGGCATGCGACCCATCGATGTTACCCCCGCGATCACCGACAAGCTCCTAACAACGGTGTACAGCCACGTAAAGATCGCTGGTCTTGCGCGATTCAGAGTGGGCGACTCGGTACGCGTGAGTAAATTCAAGACAATCTTCGAGAAAGGATACACGCCAAATTGGACCACGGAGGTGTTTAGAATCGTCAAAGTGCAGAAAACTAATCCCGTGACGTATCTATTGGAAGATTCCTGCGGAAAACCCGTCGCCGGCGGCTTCTACGAATACGAGTTACATTGCGTTGCCAATCCCGACGTGTATCTCGTTGAAAAAGTTTTGCGCAAAAGGGGGGATGAGGTTTATGTAAAGTGGTTAGGATTTGATAATTCACACAATTCATGGATACACAAGAATAATGTATTGTAAAAATTTATTACAATATAAAAACATATTATACATACAAATGAGTCATTTATTTTCATACATATCTAAATGTATTTACAATTGTATTTTACAAAGGTATTTTATAATGCCCCCATGGCAGCGTCTCGGTAGAACCGGGTATAATGTATCGCTTATCATCGTACGGACTTAGAGCTATTTTCGTTTCGGACACGGTGTATACCTCGTGCTGTTTGGATCTTATGCAGGCTTGCTGTCGCGTCATTTCAATTTCGTCGTGCAGACATCGCGTGTAATCGTCGAACGTTATCGACCTGGCTACGACGTTACTCTTAACACCTTTAGCCTTTTTCGTATCTTTCTTACCGTCGACTCGCAAGGCGTACATCTTTGCTCTAAGCCCGACGAATTCGGTCATTATCGCACCGTTATTTTCGTCTTTCATTAAGCCCGGTACTTTTTTATTGGCGAGTGGGATATCGTACGCATTATCGATCGCGTAATCGCTAGTGTCAAATCTAATAATGTGGCGCTTCATGGTGTCATACACACCGTCGCACTCGATGTGATAAATGAGACTGTCCGTATCGGTGTACGTGACTTTACACTTGTCGTGATACAATGGTAACATGTACTCGTGGTGAAATTCGTACAAACATGTCTTGGATATATCGAGGATGCACATACCCACGTAGATTGGTTTGTCGAACTTCACCTCGAGTTTCGCATTTCTATTGCTACTAAATTCTCCGAAAAGGACGCTTCGGCTATGAAAATTTGGTTTCGCGATCATTGCCTCCGCGCCGTATCTACCCTCCCAATGAGTCACGAGTCGCACGTCAACGTGATTGCGCACATTCTCCATGGTTTTGCCAAACACAGCATTGTTCATCAATTTGTATAAATTTTTCTCGAAATAATTCTTGGCCAATGTTCTAAATTTCGTATTAAGTTCTATATAATCGCGAAGCCATGGAGATTGCGCGAATTTTCAATATGCGGTGAATCTTTGATATACGGAGACCATGACGAGTGCACTGCTGCAGGTTGCGATAATGTATGACGTAACGTTTCTTATCGTATAATGTTGCGAGGAGCTTGTCCTGCCGCTTACCGGGTGGTTTATCGCGCGTCGGACAGAACGGTAGGGTCAGTGTGCGCGTCGTGAAGATGTTGCGGATATTCCAAGTCGACTTCGAGAATGTAGCCTATCGTGGAATCCAACGCGACATCCATAACATTAAAATCGGTCACGTCGTCAACCCATTGAAAATCTGCGTATGGCAATGGTTGACACATTGCCCAGCCGTATAAGTTGTTTACGTCGAAATACATCAGATATGACGACGGTTTCGATGGATCGTACGACTGCATGTACTTGTTGTTGGCCAGCGCGTATCTGTTTGAACATTGACTCAAACCGCCGCGTATACCGCGTTCGATAAACATGACCATGTCAATGTCGGTGAGCAATTCGAAATTGATACGCGTATGCTTCAACATAGCATCCCACGTAAAACCTGGTAGAGTATAATAATACGCGGGATCGAGTCCATAACTCGCGACGCAGCTATCGCGAAAATTTTCAAAGATATCGGCCAACAGCAAGACATCGGTTTTGAGATATAAATCGCTGTAGTCACCGAGCGTTCGAATGGTAAACCGCTGCCAGACGTTGACGGCGTGCGCGTAATCGCTCTCGGATACGGTGTCACCTGTCAATGAACTATAAAACGAGTCGCGCGGTGGTAAACACGAGTCCTCCAACTTTTCGACGCAGTCAATGTACTCGTACGGAAATACGCCTTTTCGTGTCAGCAAATCAAAATTTTCTGCGGATATTTTACAAAATTCGCGTTGCAATATTCGCAGTTTATCCTTGCTGAGATATGATGCCAATTTGTCGAGACTAGCGGTGAGAAACTTGTACGAATCGATAAATCGCAATTTGACGCAAGTTTTCTTATCTTTATCTTCGGTGCTTTAACGTTTTTCGTAAACGAAATATATTTCTCTTTTGTAATTGGGAGCAAGTCTACATGTCCTTCGTACGCTGTTGCTATTTCCGTTATAATAAAATGCGCGTCATAGCCCGATAAATTATGAAAAACTATGGGAATGCAATGCGAATCTTTATAGTTTAGATTACAGTTTGAGTGCGCGGGACCTCTGTACTGACCGGTCAGATGACAATGATCGCGTACTCGCACGTCGTCTGGCTCGAACGGTTTTTCGCACACGTGACAGTGCGTTGCGCTGTTAAACTTTTCCCACTCGTCTCGCGTGAAATCCGCCATGGGTACATTAGTGGACAAGATTGTCTTTACGGTCGTGAGCTAAACGTCTTAGCACCTCGGCGAAACCACGCGACGCACTCCTTATCGCGACGAAACCGATACATTGATAGCGAGTCGTCGTACGAGCAGCGCACGTAGTATCCTATGCTAAATACGCGATGATGTTGATACGTGTACCTGGACGTTTCCGGATCCGCTTCCATCTTCTCCAGGGTACATTCAAGGTCGGCGTATACTATAAACGGAACTCGTTCCTTCCTGCCGTGATTCTTGAAAGCCCAACCACTTGTCGTTATCGCTCGGTAACTTGATCGCGCAGTCGTTCATCTCCCGACAGTCGACGGTGTGGGCTTCCAATTTCTCGCTCGTGTAGAAATAGTGCAGACATCTGTAAATAATGAAATTTTTTTTTATATATCTTTCACGTAAAATATTTTTATTATTTATTAGAATGTATACTCACCGATCGCAAAAGTATTTTTTGTTTCTATTCTTGCTCAATTGCGAGCTCACGAGGCGGGATAGGTTCTTGATCCACGCAAAATGTCCCACGTTGTCGTCGTGCACGTACAGCAGATTTACATGCCTGTCCATCTTTCGACCAGTAACCCGTATTGGCAAGATCGCAAGTTCCTTGTTTTTTTCTCGATACCGTACACATTGATGGAGATTTCGTTGTGATCTTCAAACCGTTAATTTGATCCAACGTCATTGGAAATTTAATGTTTGTAAGATTTAGTACCGACGTGTAATGAGGATACGACGATTGCAGATCTGCATTTATTTGGGCTGGATGCAGAGCCGCCATCACTGACCATGCGAAACATGCATTGTCCATTGATCGCACGTTTATCACCGCTCTCTTCAATTTAATTTCTCGCGGTATTTCCACAAGACACCCCGCGTGCAATGGATTATATTTGTTCACATTTACAGTCAAAGTAAGTATACGCGACAACGCCCATCCGCTATCGCGTTCCTGAATTCCTCCAGCTTTGCTTGGGTAGGCTCGATGACGTGTCGCTTGTACCACTCACACAAATCGGACTCACGGAAGAGTTCATAGTTTCTCGTAGCGATACTTTTATTCGCGCGTTTGTCGCCCGCAACAAATTCACCATTAAACATTGTGTTTATTTTTACATTTTCATGTCGTTGCATGACGATTCGCACATGAATGAGTACAATGTCTCTCGCATCTTTGAGAAATTGATGAGGGTCGATGTGTTTGGAATTTATTACCACACCGGTTAGTATACGACTTTCAAAAGCCGTATCTATCTCACGCCATCTAAGTCCTGTCTCACTCGCACTGTATCCTGCACCCACATGCACGAAACGTTGACGTACCGAATCTTTCAGACCTTCGAGTCGTGCGATACAAGCGACCAACGACTGTTTAAGACCGATCGATAATCGCGGCCGTTTAATTCGACTTTGTTCTTCCAACGATTCGATAAACTCGTCGCATCGTTGCTCCCACGCGGCAAAGTCTTCCCTCGAATTTAAAAGGGTGGATTGCTCCAACAACTCTTGCTCCATGTTCCTCTTTCTACCACAATTTGTTGCACTCGGCGACTTCCAGTCCTCGGCCACTAAGCGTATTCCCCAGATTCGTCAATTTATATCCTACTAATAATGCAACGTTTGCTTTTTTATCATATCTAATTTCATCTCAGCATCCGTACGGATGCGCCTTTCGAAAAAAATGCAAAATTTGCAGTTTTACACGTGTTCGATGAAATCATCGCGAGACACGTATGTTCATGAAAACAATAACGCTCCATTGACTTATGCGAAATTGCAAAATTTGCAGTTTTGCACGTGTGCAATGAAATCGTCGCGAAACACGTATGTTCTTGACAAATATATCACATTTAACGTATATGTGGACTGTGGTGGTGATCACCCTGCAGCAGCGACGCTTGGCTGAAATGCAAACTTGCATTTTTAAGATCGCAGAAAAAATATCTGCGAGGATTCTAGAGTCGAGAGTTAATATCAATTTTGTAACTTATCTACAATATACACTGGGCAACAAAATTATCGCAACAAAAATTTACGTAAAAAATTTGCCCAACTTCAAATAGCATAACTCCGCGAAAAATTGTCATATCTGAAAGATTTTTTTTTCATTTTAAAGGGTGAAGTCTGTATTTTAAGGAACCATTGTTAGATTTGAATTTAGCCTCCCGCCCTCCCGCCGTTCTTCCAAAAGTAAGGACGTGTTACGTCTCCAAAAAATTGCATACTTTGACACATTCTACGGAGTAGAATGAATTTTTTTCGTAACTATCATGGCAACCATCGTAAAATATGGACTTTTCCCTGCAAATTAAAAAAAAATTAAGTCCGTACGATTTTTTTTCGCCGAGTTATGGCTTATCAAAGTTACCTATGCATTTTTGTGCATTTAATCACCGCCAACATTAGTATTACCCGATGAACACTTCGGGGAGGTTATTGGTCGGATTTTGCCTATCGTGTATGTGTGTGTGTGTTAGCAGAGATTTGCGCAAACTAATTTTTATTCAAACGAGGCATTGTTACGATTTTGTCTTTTGGTTCCGAATGAGCAATACAATACAGTGACTGCAATACTGTGAAGTTTTGTAATACTGAAGTAAGTAACTTCACAGTACATTACTTCTGTAAGTATAACTTCACAGTATTGCAATCACTGTATTGTATCGTTAATTCGAAAACAAACGACAAAATCGTAACAATTCCTCGTTTGAATGAAAATCAGTGTGCCCAAATCTCTGCTAACACACACACACACACACACACACACACACACACACACACACACACACACACACACACACACGATAGGCAAAATCCGACCAATAACGTCCCCGTAGTGTTCATCGGGTAATACTAATGTTGGCGGTGATTGAATGCACAAAAATGCATAGGTAACTTTGATAAGCCATAACTCGGCGAAAAAAAATCGTACAGACTTAATTTTTTTTTTAATTTGCAGGGAAAAGTCCATATTTTACGATGGTTGCCATGATAGTTACGAAAAAAATTCATTCTACTCCGTAGAATGTGTCAAAGTATGCAATTTTTTGAAGACGTAACACGTCCTTACTTTTGGAAGAACGGCGGGAGAGCGGGAGGCTAAATTCAAAATCTAACAATGGTTCCTTAAAATACAGACTTCACCCTTTAAAATGAAAAAAAAATCTTTCAGATACGACAATTTTTCGCGGAGTTATGCTTATTTGAAGTTGGGCAAATTTTTTACGTAAATTTTTGTTGCGATAATTTTGTTGCCCAGTGTATATTTAGGCGGCAGAAAGCGAGTAATTGTAAGATGATTTTGTAAAGGGTTGGCTTCCCTAAAAATGTCTTTCAACCCCATCAGAGGAATAAAGTGCATAGTAATCTAACCTATTTGTATGATTCTTGTCGACACAAAATTCATGCCACATGACAAATAAATAAGTTTATAATATGGTAAAAGTTTAAACGATTTTTCTTTTTCATTTACCATTCATCCCATTCCCTGTCATTAAGCTGTCTTTGTTATCGCTTACTTAAATGTAATATTAAAAAATAAATATCGCGAAGATCCAAACGATTAAATAGCGTGAGCGAGAACGCGAACGGGAGCCGCGAGCGAGAAGACGCGCGCGAACGGGAACGAGAGAGAGACCGCGAGCGAGGGAGAGAGAGAGACCGCGCGAACGAGAAGACGTGCGCGAACGGGAATGAGAGAGAGACCGCGAGCGATGGAGAGAGAGAGACCGCGACCGTGAAGACGCGCGCGAATGGGGGACGGGGGCGCGAAAGAACATCTACGAGGGGGAGATAACGCGAACGAGAAGACGTCGCGCGGACCAACGCGGTCGTTGCACGCGGACCTCGCGGCGCGGCGAAAACGCGGACCCCCTCTCCCGCGGCGCGGCAAAAACGCGGTACCCCCCGCGAAATCCGATACCCGTGTGTAACCCGATACCCCCGCGGCGCCCCGAAAACGGTTCACGATAACGAGATCCTGTCGATTATCACACACACACACACACACACACACACACACACACACACACACACACACACACGCGCGCGCGCGCGCATGCACGCACACAGAGTAATTTAGAACTAACATAGTTTACCTACTGTTATGCACCTATGCAAGTTTGTCTGGATAGACTTTAAAGGTGGAAAGCACATACAATTGCAGGAGCCATGAGCAGAATGCAGAAGCCATATATGCGCATGCGCTATGGTGTCTGCACTGCCCATGGCTTCTGAATTAATCTACATAAACTATGTTTATGTATTTTTATGTAGATTGAAAATTTAGAAGCTATAGGCAGAATGCAGACCATAGCGCATGCGCATATGGCTTCTGCATTCTGCCCATGGCTCCTGCAATTTTATGTGCTTCCACCTTAAGGCCATCGCACACAAAATGCATAGCTTAGCACAAGCGTAGCATAAGACCGCTAAACCAATGAGCATCCAGCATAAAGCCGCCATATTAATTTACATAAGATGCTCATTGGTCCAGCGGTCTTATGCTATGCTTATGCAGCCTATGCAATTTTGTGTGCGATGGCCTTAAGGGCCCGGACACACACTTCTGCACAACGCATAATGCGTAAGCATAAGAAAATTGATTGGTCCATACACATGTGCATAAGAAAATAGACCAATCAGTTTTCTTATGCTTACGTATATGCGTTGTGCAGAGTGTGTGCTCCCCGCTTACCGCGTAAAGATCAATCCAGACAAACTTGCATAGCGCATAAACATAAGCATAAGAGAATTGATTGTTCCATATGCATGTGCATAAGGAAATAGACCAATCCGTTTCTTTATGCATATGGTTATGCACCTATGCAAGTTTGACTGACGCTGGATAGACCTTAACCGCGTAGCAATAAGCAATAAGGGGGCCTATTACGTATCTTTTCACGAGGTGAAAATGCGAAAAGTGAACAAATTTACTAGATTTCGACCAATGAAATCGTAGATACTCTAGTAAATTCTCTCACTTTTCGCATTTTCACCTCGTGAAAAGATACGTAATAGACCCCAAGAAGCGTGCATATGCGTAACAGAAAATGCGAAACGCTTGTGATTGGTTACGCGGTTACGCGTTACGCGGAAAATACCCGCCATGGGACTCCAGCCTAAACGTATCACGTACGTTACGTGATATTCTGATTTCATCGTGACAAAATTTACGTAATAAATATTTGCGTAACCAATCAACTGTGACATCTATGCTAGGTCTGCGAGTCGTAAAGTCGTGAGTCGCAAGATTGACCAATCACAATCGAATTTGAGGAGAATAATTGACTGTCAATTCTTGCGACTCGCGACTTTGCGACTCCCATTGTAGACCTAGCATAAATGTCGTCTACAATAGTTGTAAGCGTATGTAGTAAGATGTAAGCAGTAAGCTATTGACCAACCATAGTCAATTATTTTTGAATTGTAAAAATCCCATTAGTCAATAGCTTACTGCTTACATCTTACTCCATGCGCTTACCGCTATTGTAGACGACGCTTTAGTATTTCTATTGAAACGTTTTAACAGAATAGAAAAATATTATTGGTTAAACGCGATACGCTATGTTTATGTAGTATCATGTGCATTAAAGACATTCAGTTCCGCGTAACAGAAAACGCGGAACGTCTTTGATTGGTTATTGCGATTCGCGTTAAGCCGTGATCAGACTACGAATTGGGATTGAGATTGGATTGAAATTTGACTAATTAGAGCAAAGTTCACTAAACTTGAAGTTAGTTTCCTTTATTCTGATTGATTAAATTTCAATGGAACTTATATGCTAGGTCTACAATGCGAGTCGTAAAGTCGTGAGTCGTAAGAATTGACCAATCACAGTCGATTATTCTCCTCAAATTCGATGGTGATTGGTCCATTTTGTACGACTCACGACCCACGACTCGCATTTATATGTATATGGGGCATTCTCTGTTAAATCAGACACCCTCCGCCCAAAAATTGGGGTCACCTGGAAAATTCATTCGGGGCTCATTTTATAGCTATACATATGTAGTTTTATTTGAGCTGTGGCCTTTTAAAAAATAAAAAATTTCGTGTCCCTACAATCTTTTATTACATACAATCTATTAATTTTAAAAAATTCATTTTTTTCCATGAATTCAATGCTAACTACTAAATAAACCCATTAACACATATTTCTATGACAGTCGAAACTGTTTTATAACTTCCAAGTAACGATTTCATTTGTCGTACCTCGTTACCCGCAGACTTCGGCCACCATATTGGGGTCCGCCATGTTGATTTTTCAAAGGCCACAGCTCAAATAAAACTACATATGTATAGCTATAAAATGAGCCCCGAATGAATTTTCCAGATGACCCTAATTTTTGGACAGGGGGGTGTCTGATTTGACAGAGAATGTCTTATATATATAGATATATATGTATACAGAAACTAATATAAGGCTGTCAAAAACCTAGGCTTGGATCGCATGGCTTTTTAATTCTAATTGATTGTATATATCGTTACGATCCTATTTCTCTTATTATTATGATAAATATGATCATATCTATTGTCTTTACAATAAGTATATATAATAGTTATAAACATACAATTTGAAATCCATTTTGTTTTCCTTCTAATATCTCCATCTAGAAATATAATAAATAAAAATATATAAGTATACCTCCGATTATAAGCTCAGCAGAAGTCAGTATCTAGTAATAATTGATTAATAATTCAAATCAATCAACAAACCATATTGTTCGTGCTGGTTAGCGTTACTTCTGCTAAAGGAACCCAATTTTCGTACAAAAAGCATTTTTGTAGTTCCTATCTTGAAGCGAAAAAGTTGTGAAATGTTTTATTTTTTTGATAAAAGGGAAAGATGTATGTTTTACTTTTAAATTGTGTTATCTCAGGCAATTACGTTAAAATGTGTTTTCTTAGGTATAATTGCGCAATAAAATTCGTATTTATGATATATCTGTTATTATCGAATATGTAATATATGCCTTACTTAACATGCAGAATCTCCTGCATGACTTTATCGCTAAGTTTATATTTACGAGCGCAAACGACATGGCTAAATAGTACAAAAGGATATTAAATCTTTTCAAATGCATTTTGTGTACTTCACACATTGAAAGAATATATATTTTTTGACAGTATTGCACGTACAAAAGTTATCACATTGTCAATTTTGTAATCGCTTCATATTACATTACATATTACGTATGTACATCTAATTTTATTGCATCAAAAACTACAAAATACATTTTTGGATAACTTAATAGAGAATACTGAGAATACTAAGGAAGGAATTAAACAGAACTGAAGAGAACTAAACAGAATTAAACAGAACAGAATAGTTATAGATATTAATAGTATCACGCTCAAATGCACAGCCATATTGAATGTACATTTAATACTAAGCAAGGAATTAAACAGAACTACTGTTTCCGTCGAATAAACTTGAATCTGTCGCTTACTTATAAAATACATTTGGCAGCATGCATAAAAAATCTATTAAAAAATCTATTCCATTATTGATACACATACGAGGGTAGTCCGAAAAGTTTTGAGCCTAACATCGACTTAAAAGGAGACTATTTGACCGAATTTGACCGAAAAAATAATGTTTGAGGCTCAAAACTTTTCAGACTACCATCGTACATTGTGTTATTTTTTGTAGTTTATAGAAATGAATAAGTATCACGTTCATATGTACAGTCATATTAGATATATATTTAAGCAAGGAATTAAACAAAACTGAACGGATCTAAACAAAAGTTCTGTTTAATTCTGTTTAGTTCTATTTAATTCCTTCGTTAGTATTCTCAGTATTCTTAAGTTATCCAAAACGTATTTTGTAATTTTTGAGGCAATAAAATTAGATGTACGTAATGTTATGTAACATGAAGCAATTACAAAATTGAAATGTGATAACTTTTGTAAGCGCAACACTGCCTAAAAATATATTTTTTAATGTGTGAAGTATAAAAAACGTATTTAAAAAGATTTGATATCTTTTCGTATTATTAAGCCATGTTGCTTGCACTCATAAATATAAACTTAGCGATAAAGTCAGGCGGGAGACTTCTGCATGTCAAGTAAAGCAGATTACATTCTCCACTATCTTAATTCTATCTTAATATTTACCTTAATATCTAATATATATTCGATAACCACAAATAAATCATAAATCCGAGTCCTATATATTGTGCAATTTTACTTAAGACACATGAATAGCTTTCTATTTACATCAAAACTCAGTTAATTCTCACTTGTGACGTCAGTTGAACGCACGTTCCTTTTAATGCTGATGGAGAGTGAGATTCAATGAATTTTTATTCACAATCGAGACCATGTCCTTTCTACTGTACTATTAAAAGTGAGATTAGAAACTTGTATTGTTATGCGATAACTTTGTCACCAAAATAATCAGGTAAATTTCTTTTACTCACTAAAAAACTGACGTCTTATCTGATTATTCTCAGTCTAAAGTATTCACGTAACTGAGTGACTCAGCTCACTTAAGGTAGTCGCCTCGTCAGGGCATGTATTAGATAAAGTTTTGATTTTGGATTTTATATCAAATTATATGATCAGCTTTGCAGTCGATTTTTTCTGTGGCTCCTTACCGACTATTTACTCTAGAAAATCGATCTCGAAAATCACAAATTTTGCATTACTTCATACAGACGGCCAGAAAAAGAAGGCTCTATCACGGTTTTCAATCACATATTTTCGCATTTTTCGATTAGATGAAGTGAGAAAAACATTGCTTTTTGTACATTAGATTTCGAAGAATCCGATGCAACCATAAAATATATAGTTTACCGGAGATTTCGCTGCTAATTTTTTAGTTTATTTTACTGAAATGCGGTAATCGGCAGACATTTTTTGGTCGAGGTGAGGTTGGGAAGACTTGGCTGTAGTTGCAGGTTATGGGGCTCGTCTTTCTTAGCCGAATTGGATAGTGATACACCCCGTCATGCGTTTTGAAACCCTTCTCAGTAATGGTCAAAATTCAATCGAAAAGGAATATGTGATGATTTCCTCACTTGTAACCTTTCTCGACGACTCGCATGATCAGCTGATCAAAACGGAGTCAAATGAGAAAAAATCACAGAATTTGGAAAAGTAACATACTTTGTCACGTATGAAATTTTACACCATAATTCATAAAATTATTTTTCCCTTAGCAAAAATTGCCTGAAATATATTTCTGAACGTGAAAACCTACAAACAGTCACATGACTAGCACGTAGCGAGACGGCTACCTTAAGTGTAAATAGAAAGCAGCTTATATTATCATAATAGAAATTGTAACGCAATTGCCCTCAAATAATAAAATTATATAAAGAACGTAGATACATCTTTCTCTTTTTTCAGAAAAAATAGAACTTTTCGCTTAAAGATAGGAACTAAGAAAAGTGCTTTTTATACAAAAATTGAATTTCTTTAGCAGGGATAACCGCTATAACCAGCTCGAACAATATGGTTTACACTTTATTCTGTTCTTGATTATGTTAATAACATTGTTGTTCAGCATTTTATTTCCTACTGTATATTTAGTTTAAGAATTTCTCTTAACAAATGATAATTCTCTTATAAAATTTATCATAAAATGACAATGTCGGATATAATTCCGTACCACTGCATTGCACATTGCTGATATCATGATATGACATTTTTCCTAACCTCTTATACTAACGTAAATTACTGCAATATGTAAAATATGCAAGCTGTATATATACGAGAAAAATAATGAAAAATGTGACAATGCAGTATCGACTATATCAATTTATTGCTCGGGATAAAATAACAAATACTATTTGATATATATGTATATAGGTAAGCGCGGTTCAAAGTACGCGCGCGTTTAAGGCCGCAAGCGGGATAGATCGCGGTAACGACTAAGTGCCGAATTTCGGCTAGTCATGCCCCCTCCTCCCGAGACGACTCTGGCGGGGAGAACACCGACACGCGGTAGACGGTCCTTCCCCGAAAGGGATTCGTCATTAGAGTGTATACCGAGAAGCACAGGCGAAATATACTGATAGTCCGTTAGATACTTCCACATGTTTCTTTTCTTCCACCTCGGACCTCTCCCATTCCATACGAGGATATAACACTATTAAATGCAGCGATAACAAGATCGCATTCAATATTGTCAATTTCAATGTAGTCAAATGAGACCGTGGTCAATCGGGACGGTGGTCAATCGGGACGGTGGTCAATCGGGACGGTGGTCAATCGGGACCGTGGTCAATCGGGACCGTGGTCAATCGGGACCGTGGTCTAATCGGGGACGGTGGTCAATCGGGACGGTGGTCAATCGGGACGGTGGTCAATCGGGACGGTGGTCAATCGGGACCGTGGTCAATCGGGACCGTGGTCAATCGGGACGGTGGTCAATCGGGACCGTGGTCAATCGGGACGGTGGTCAATCGGACGGTGGTCAATCGGGGACGTGGTCAATCGGGCCGGTGGTCAATCGGGACCGTGGTTAATCGGGACCGTGGTCAATCGGGACTGGTGGTCAATCGGGCGGTGGGCAATCGGGACGGTGGTCAATCGGGACTGTGGCCAATCGGGACCGTGGCCAATATCAACGTGGTTAATCAGGACTGTGGTCAATATCAACGTGGTCAATCGGGACCGTGATTAATAGGGACCGTGGGCAATCGGTACCGTGGTCAATCGCAACGTGATCAATATTAACGTGGTCAAACGCAACGTGGTCAATCTTAACGTGGTAAATTTCAACGTGGTCAATAGTGACCGTGGTCAATCGGGACGGTGGTCAATTGGGACGGTGGTCAATCGGGACCGTGGTTAATCGGGACCGTGGTAAAATGGGACCGTGGTCAATCGGGACGGTGGTCAATCGGGACCGTGGTCAATCGGGACCGTGCTCAATCGCAACGTGGTCAATATTAACGTGGTCAAACGCAACGTGGTCAATCTCAACGTGGTCAATCTCAATGTGGTCAATCGGGACTGTGGTCAATCGGGACCGTGGTCAATCGGAACGGTGGTCAATCGGGACCGTGGTCAATCGGGACGGTGGTCAATCGGGACCGTGGTCAATCGAGACCGTGGTCAATCGGGACCGTGGTCAATTGGGACGGTGGTCAATCGGGACCGTGGTCAATCGGGACGGTGGTCACTAGGCACCGTGGTCAATCGAGACCGTGGTCAATCGGGACGGTGGTCAATCGGGACTGTGGTCAATCGGGACCGTGGTCAATCGCAACGTGGTCAATATAAACGTGGTCAATTGCAACGTGGTCAATTTCAACGTGGTCAATCGGGACCGTGGTCAATATTAACGTGGTCAAACGGGTGCCACTCTGCTAAGCTTGTCTATCGTTCGGCATAATGCAACATGTAATTTTCTTATCTGTATTGCTCAATTTAACGCTAGTTCCCTTTGTGGACATATCGACTTGCTTGCACATGGAATTGGACAACTTCAGTTTTTGGTATAGGGCTCTAGTGCTTTCTTACCTTGTTATAAGTTTGTAGATTGCGATGCGCCTTGGTTCTTAGTTTTATATACACTGTTTAGTTTGCTTAGTATTACTTGCTTCTTATCATATTCTATTTTCATTATACTTATTAAGTTGCGTTAGTTCTTAATTTTATAGTGTATATATTATTGAAATTGGTTATATTTTATTGCGTCATACTCAACATCCTATCAATTGTTTGTATGCTGGATCATTGGTTGCTCGCCTTATGAGAGAGAGCATGCACATGCTTTGTAATTACAGTACTGTATTTCTATCAAACTCACATCAACTTCTGTCTTTAATATTTCGCTCTTGTTTACATCATGTGTCTTTGTATTATGCTTTGTAATTACAGTACTGTACTTCTACCAACTCACATCGACTTCTGTCTTTAACATCTTGTAATTGCTATATTGTTATAACTGCTATAGTATGTAATTACCATATTATTGTAACTGCTATATTACTTTTTTGCCCTTTAGCTTTGCTTGGCATAATAAATCTATCTATCTATCTATCTATCTATCTATCTATACTCTGCTATAATAATTGTTTGCTGATCACTCTCTCCTCTCTGCCTCCTCGCGGAAAATAGTCATATATCTATTTCTTATCGTTTATTCGCACCATGCCTAAGAACGCCGAAGCTCGTCGCGAATTGTGCATTAGGCGGATACGAGAGATTCACGATCTCTCCTTGCAAGCCGCGACCGACACGGCGATCCGCGCGAATTTTCTCGCCCGCTATCCGAGCGTGGCGAAACTCGCGGAGGATTTCGAGAACGCTCACCTGAAAATCATTCAGGAAACCGCGAAATTCGAAGCCAAGGACGTGATTAGAGCCGAATTCGACAAAATGCACTATGCCGTAAAGAGCCGGTATCACCTTATCACCGGCGCACCGCACGGAAACGCTCAGACGCAGCCCGCGGGCCATAGCTCGGCTGTCAAATTGCCTAAGATTGCGCTGCCGCAATTCTCGGGTGACCTCTCGCTGTGGCCGTCCTTCATCGCTTTGTACAATACGTCGATTCACGAGAACCGGCAGCTCTCCGCGATAGAAAATATCAATATCTGCTGGCCTCGTTAAAGGGGGAAGCCCTCAACGTAATTAAAAACTTGCCGTTTTCCTCGGATCATTATATGACCGCTTACGACTCCCTACTCTCTCGATATAGGAATAAAAGAAAGCTCGCGGACTATTATTTAATTCAATGCTCGACTCAAACCATTGAAGACAGAATCGGCCGAGGCCCTCCGCAACCTGTTAGATGCGTTCTCCGAGAAGACGTGCGCGCTCTCCTTGA
>NW_027250129.1:0-41956 GCF_030848795.1 Temnothorax nylanderi | reverse complement strand
CGATTATGGATATTGAAACACAAATAAAGTTGTTGAAGAAAAACGACTCCCGGGCGAAGCCCGGTGCCACGGTGTAGGTGGTATCTTCGCGCGAGAGCGTAAATCTCTCTCGCCGCGACCAGGGCCGCGCGCCGGCATTGAACTTACGGCCTGTAAGCCACGCGCGCATGTAACAAGGACACAAAGGTATTAAACCATCAAACTGTCTCGAGAATTCGCCCGGTGCGTTTCACGCACGCATACCTCGCTTCCGCTCAAATTTTGGGCGTGGCGCTGTTCCGGTTGACATGGAATGTCCCATATATAATCAGTTGCGGAGCGGATTTTAGAGAGACTAGACAGACGGTACCGCGAGTGGTGGCTAATTAGGCTACGGTCTTCTCGTGACCACACCCTCCTGGTAAAAGACAAACGTTAGTAAACATTAATAAATATGCCAATCGCACAGCGTAGAGTCATATATATATATATATATATATATATATATATATATAATATATATATATATATTATATACTTGTAATTATATGTAAGTGATTTAACTAAAAAATCGAAAAAAATTTTATTGCTTATTTTGTGTACCATTGATCTAAATTATAATAATTCAAAGTCATTCCCAAAAAAGTTCTAAAGCTTTTTATTGCGACGATAGTCTTAACGTTAAATAAATCATTTAAGTCATTTATTTCTTGAAAATGTTAGTTTTGTGAAAAAGAAAATCTTGTTATGTCACATATATAGATTTAGATAATTCTCCTAACTCTTAAATCTTAAGTGAAGCTTACTTGTGTTAAACAGATTACCGTTTTTGTGATCTTCTCTAAATTTATAACTCTCTCTCTCTTCCGTCTATTATTTTATTCTATCTCTCAATTTCTACATATTGATTAAAAAATACTATTATATCTTTTTTAATCTTCTCATTTTACATGCATTTCATTACTTAACACTTATTAAGAAAACCTCTCAAATTTAATTTTCAATAATGTTTTCTTCAGCATCATCTTTATATCTCAAAGTAATTTTTATCTGTGTCAATCTTGTTTGCAACTTAGCAAGTTCATTCATTACCCAGCAAACACAGAATACACCGAGTGCGCAATTTGATAGCAAATTGTCGCCAAATTCTGAATTTGATGCCATCTTGGCGACAATTTGCTATCAAATTGCGCACTCGGTGTATTCTGTGTTTGCTGGGTATATCATCATTCAACAATCATTCTTATCGTAAACAACCTGCTTAGCATGTTTGACTATGTTAGGATCCATTTTCAAAGTGGACCAATCCATGGAATAGCCATCAACGTTATCGCCATCATAAACAATCAGATTATCATCGTAAGGTTTGAAACTTATTTTACCGCATCTGAGGTAATGTGGAAAGAGGAAAATCTTGTTGAAAAGAAATTAAAAGGATTCGACCACGTCCATTTAGAATTCCAGCAGAATGGTTTCGCGACTATCATTCTTTCGAAACAAGCGATCAGACGTACCCGGGAGATTAGTCCGATAATCTCGGCCTTATTCAGAATCTCGGCAATGTTGTGATTGCCAAACCATTAAGCAAATTAAACAGCACGATGACTATGTGAAAGATGAACAGCATGAGCACAATGCGGCTCCAAACAGGATACGCAGAAAAAGAAATGTTATTGGCGTCAAACTCGCCGGTGAACATAATGATGGTTTTGAAAAGCGAAAGACCAGGATTAGAGAAACCGTCATTCCTCAAGAGCACGTAGAAAGCTAGAGTGAATGCGAGAATCAGAATTAGATACGGGAAGAAAAAGCGAACGAAATTGAAGAAGACAGTTCGAAACATTTCGATACAAGACGGAAACAGATGATGGCTTATCAGAGTTATTAGCTCCCAGGGGACAGCAGGATAACCATGACCCCGATTTGCAGTCCTGCGCCGCACAGCAGTGCAAAAGTCAGTAGCAGTCAATTAGCAGAACTTGTGACCAGTTTTCCAAATCTACCAAGTAGCGTTGGGGATAGGAGCGAAATTGCAAGATCTCTCGATAAGTGAAGAGCAGCAACATCCCCATGACAAAAACCCACGATAGATTGTTTTGCAATGTAAAGAAAGTACTTGCAAAGACTGTATTGAAACTATCGTTAGCTATTTGCTGTTTATTTCTACTTGATGTGTCGTAAGTCATGCTTAGTATGTAGTCGTTCACGAAGAAATAGAACGTTGTGTAAAAAACGAAATTTGCGTACAAAACATGCCGTATCATGTACCATTTAATAAACCCGAGCCGAAGGCGAGGGCGGCAAATCACACTCGTCTGAAAAAGCTTTCGCCCCGAGGTGCACACGATATTTTTCACAATACCTTTACGGAAAGTTCGACTTCCATGCCTAGAGAGAGGCGAGAGTGGTCAATTTCAAGCCAGGGCTTACTTTCCTCCCTAGGGCGGAAAGTAACCACTTTCCGCCCGCTATGCCGCCCTGGCGTGAAATTGGCCGCTTTCGCCCCTCTCTACAGGCATGGAAAGTCGAACTTTCCGTGGAGGTGTTGTGAAAATGAATTTATGACGACCCCAAATATGACCCGGATGTCAATTTGTAGGTCTCTTTCTCTATTTCGATGTAAACGATTGATGACTAGATTTACTTTGAGTCATGGTGTAGGTCAGACTGTGAGATTAGCTAATCTCACAGACCTAGGTCGCTGGGTGTTAGGGCTATTCTACAATACGTCGCAAACGATGGCAACAGCTATTTGAAAAGTGTTATTTCCGGTTGCGCTTGTCAGTGGCGGTTGTCAAAAGAGAGTTGGCGAACTTTTAATTTTTTTGGCGACAGTAACTGGCAATCGGCATTCAGAAATAACACTTTTCAACCAGCAGTTGCCATCGTTTGCGACGTATTATGAATGGCCCTAAGTTAAATCAGTTAGATTTTGCTAAATTAGAAAATGTAAAAAATAAAATCAATATACGACGCAATTTTAATAAATAACTTAATGACGAAAAAATGTACGTTTTCTGACATATTTTATGTACGTTAATAAATTTTGTAAAAAAATTATGCATTTGTTGTTAACATTATGCATTTGTTGTTAACATTATCTTTGTTTTTAGAGAGAGAGAGGAGAGAGAGAGAGAGAGAGAGAGAGAGAGAGAGAGAGAGAGAGAGAGAGAGAGAGAGAGGCGGCTGTTTTAGAGATGCTCAAGTCTTTCTTTCACTTCTCTTGATGCTTCTTGTAGCAATACCGACTGTTAACTTCAGATTTTATTATCAATAAAGATATTATTATTAGATATATTATTTTTCTATTTCTACTGTATTCTATTTGTGTGTCTCGATTGAAAACGTCAAACTGATTGCGAGTATGTATCTGTCAGTGTATTATTAAAAACTAAGAGATATATTAATTTGAGTAATTTATGATTATACTTATACAATGTATTCACTGTGACATATGATTAATTTTGAAGCTCGAGTCACTTGCACATTATATTACGTAAAGGGAAAAAAACAAATTAAAATTAATCGATTCGCTGACTTTCTGACGCAAGCTTATAAAAATGGCAAAATTTATCTATTCTTGCTCTTCTCACTTGATCGATCGTAGAAGTGTGTACGAAATTACTGCACTCAAGAGAAGAAAACGTATATACGCATGGTTATATACGTATTTGATATTTTCAGTTAATATAAGTATTTATTAGTATTCTTAATAATAACAAAACTTATTAAAAATTTATTGAGAATAATAGAAACAACAAAATAATATTCCCCAAAAATATGTTTTAATATTTAGTAGATATTAAAAATTAAAAAGTAAGTAATGATATTATACAACAGGTTTAAATAAAAGTACCATTTTATTCTTTAATTAATTAATTTTATGTCACACATTCATATATTGTACATGATAATATTACTTACAGATACTATAAATCAAGTACAATTTTATGATTTTTATTAAAAAATAAATATTAAATTATATCTTATAGTACATTACAAATTGATCTTAAATAACTTTATCGGATTAATAGATTGATTGAACAAAACTATTTCTTTTTGTTAAATAAATCACATAGAACTGACACTAAAAATACAAAAAAGCGACAAATATATTTTTTCTTTTTATCAGAAATAATATTATGATACTAAAACGCAATATGTATTTAATTGGAATATAAACTACAATAATCTAATAAAATGCAAATAATACGTCTAAATTAGAATAACGCTCAGAATAATTAATATTTTCAAATATAACTGTTTTACATCTAACAGATTTCTTATTTTTATCCGCAGATATAGAGGCGCAATATTGCTATTAAAACCTGAGACTTGTATCTATATTTTTCGAATAAAAGTAGAAATATTTATAGTTCACGCAAGAGCGCAATTATTTTATCGTGGTTCAATAAAAACATATGTACCACCTTTTATCGCGAGACCAGGAGATTTTTCGTTGTAAACGAACGGCTCCGCTGTCCGGGGATGAGGTTTGAACTTATATTTCGAAAGAAGACTCACGAGTCCGACTTTCGTTTGTATATAGCCAAACCGCGCACCTAAATATTAAATAGAGAAATAGAGAAATAGAGAAATAGAGAAATAGAGAAATAGAGAAATAGAGAAATAGAGAAATTAGAGATTAAATAAAGAAAAATACTTGCATGAGACGTTTATGTAGCGATATACAAATTAAATATTTTAATGATAAATTTATATCTTTACCAATGCAGTTCCGTGGACCTTCTCCGAACGGCAAATAAGCATATGAATGCCTTTCTTCTATTTTGTCTGCGTTGAATCGTTCAGGATCAAATTTTTCCGGGTCCGGGTATATTGACGGATCTCGATGCAGCCCAAGCACCGGTATAGTTATTAATGTCCCCTTTGGCAGGTGAATGTTCGTTGTCGGTAAATCTATATCCTTAGTGCAGATACGATTTAAGACAGGAAGAGATGGATATTTTCTTATAGTCTCTGCAATGTGTAAAAGAAAAGTATACCTCTCCTTCAAAATACAAGTTATTTATTTAAACGTACATGTAAATAATTATATATTTTTGATATTTAATATACTTGCCTTGTATCACTTTGTGAAGATATGTCATTTCGTTCACAGCGTTGTAGGTCAAACCACCATGCTTTGTCAATATTTCATCGATTTCTTTGCGAACTTTGTCTTGTATATCTTGGTGTTGCGCTAATTCGTATACAGCGAACGTCGCCGTCGCCGCGGAGGTTTCAAAACCAGCTATGAAGAAGATATAACTTTGCGCAGTAGCTTCCAGCATAGTAAGTTTATTTATGTTTGCTATGGGTAAACCAAATATATATTTTTAATACTCTCTTTCAAAAGATATTTTTAATATATATAGGGAAGCTATTATATATACGTATGAAACATGTAAAAATATATTAATAAAACATAAAAAATATATTAATTAACCCGTTCCTTCTAATGAATTAAAATATATATTAACATTTTACGTCCGTGGTCTTCTTGTCATCGTCAGGATCAACGTAGCCTCTCTCCATGAGTTGAATGAGCAGATTCATAAAATCGTATCGGACGATATTATGAGCTTGCCTATATTTTACATTCTCTCGAAACATATTTATGTAAAAGTTGCTGACGTGTCGGTCCGTGAAAGGGATAGAAAAGAAATCCATAATTTTCGGCGCAAACCCACACAGAGCAATATAAATTGGATTCATTTTAAAAATCTTTTTTCCCTGCTTTCGAAATTCATTATTCGGTTCCTCAATACAGTTAGATTTGATGCCAAATGCCGTTGACATGATTACATCCGTTGTATATCTATTGGTAAGAAATTAGCATTTTTAATGAATTTTATCGAAATTTGTGAAATGTCATAGGTATTGAAAAATTACATAAGCATTATCTCAAACAAATAAAGAAAGATTGGCATATCGGGAGATTATAATACTATATTGAAGAGAAGATTAAAAAAAGATTGGAAAGAAGACGGAAAGAGAATTCTAAAAATTCAGAAGGAAACTCTCCAATATATTTAGATGTCATACTTTTACGGCATAAGATTTTTACCTTGCAAACATATCTTTCATCTGAACAGAATCTCTCATTTGTGCTTTGTTCTCTAGATACTTCGCGAGTGTCTCGCTACATTCCTTCACAATCGGGAACATCTGCTTTATTTTTCCCGAAGTAAAAGTAGGTGTCATCTTGACGCGCATATTTCGCCATCTCTTTCCGGGCATAAAGAACAAATTGCCGGTTAGTGGATCAATCTTTTCGTTGCAGTACACCCCACGATCGTGGAAACTTTCAAACTCCTTTGTCAACACCACTCGAATAAGATCGGGATCAGCAATTAGTAAGTTTGGTTTATAAAGTGAGTACATTCCAATAGCGCGATGATTCTTATATTTCATGTAGACATCTTGGAAGAGAACGCCTGTTGACAGTTTCGTTTAATTAATTCCGTGATTTTTTATTTCAAGTAGAAATGCAATTACAAAGAATAAATCTTTAATTTGATAAAAATAGAAACAAATTTGTAATAATTATAGATAGAAGTGACAAATAAAATGTAATTGTAAATTATAGTGCAGCAATTATCATTTTGCAGAATTATAATTCATGAGAATTTGTCGCATTGTCATTTTTATTTTAATTAATATTTTCAAGCTTGTACTGTAGAAATTGGAAATACAGATTCTGAATAAGATGTTTATGATAATATCAGAAAGAAAATGATTTAAATTTAAATTGAACTTATTATAAGGAAACTAGAAAATTATGTTAATACGTGAAAACTAGAAAACCGAAAAACGTTTAGCGGTCCACTGGACCGGAGTGTGGCGAACTAGGGTTAATATTATAAATCGTGTTCTAGGAAAAACAATAAGATTTTACAAATAGACCTCTATTATGTCTTCCAAAGGTTAAATTTTATGTTTTTAAGTATTTTTATTATATAAAATTTCAATTATGTCTCTCCCATCTTAATTAAATATTTAAATTAATAAAAAATGTAAAAAGTACACAAGAAAGTAAATATACGTATACCGTTTATATTAATATAGAGATACTCGCCTGCTTGCTTTTTTCCAGTTATCAGAGCCGTTATATTTCCAGTTGGTATAACGGGTTCAATATAAAAAACACCCCTTTTGTGCCAGAAATTGAATATCACAAATTTATAATAAATATACACAATGCTCAGGGCACCGATTAGAACCCCGATTAATTCCGCAAGTATCATCGCGAATCTATAACCGAAATATAACGATAAACAATTACTAGAGACCGGATCGCGGTGCCGTTTTCTCCACTCCAAGCGTGTGCTAGCGCCGTGAGAAGCAGTACCCTCCACGCCGCCGCGCCGGTCTAACGGAGTAACGTAGCAAAAGGGGTACCGTCGGGTATATAAATATAAATATTTGTGTACTCTATGCGACGGTGCCTCCTTTGCTCATGGCGCTGGATTGCTTGGAGTGGGGAAAACGGCATCGCGATCCGATCTCTGATAATCACCTTGTAAAACGTTCACATTGAGCAGGATTTAATGAGAATATTAACTCTTATATTTTTTAATGCTTTGAGAGCTAGATTATGGATTAGATTTTGTGCGTTTCCTAATTCGCAATTTGTAGTCCGTATGAGATTTATGAATACTTTGAAGAGAATAATTCGAATTTTGTTGCTTATTAATCCGGATTTACCGGATTATTTAACAAAATTAAATAACTCAGTCGTTTCATATCTTTCACTACTTTCAACCTTTATATCTTTTTTTTTTAATATCCCTTATCGCCAAATAGAATTTCCGAAAGAGCAACTCCTAAATATCTCTAAATACCTCTAAATACCAATTGCGGTCTAAAAATTTTAATTAGAAGTTACATATATAATTAAATATTTGGACATAGCGTTATACGATATCTCCATTTACAGAGCACAGAGAGGAAAACTAAAAACACTTTTTTATGTAATTAAAATCTCAGCTATTAATTGAAATTAAAACTCGATCGGTGAAAAATATGAAATTCCGGCAGCTTGCGTAAATACAGTAATTTCATTGCATATGAACTGGGCGCGAGATATACTACCGTGTTTCTTGACATGGCAAATCATATAACCAGCAATATATGATTTGAAATAATGGAATTTTTGCGCTTCTGTTTTCTACGCAAACAAAAACTGTTTTTCTTGATGAAAGAATTAATTTAATCCCGCTAGGCGATTTAATGTAAAGAATGACTAATAAGCAATTTATTGTTAAAAAGATGTTAGTCTAACATATTTTGTTGTATACGTTATTTTACTAAATTCTATAAAATCTATTGTTAATACTAACCTTTTTTTTTTAAGTGAAACGACTATCTCGGAGATGATTCTATTTCTACTGTATGCTGTTTTCACGTCTCGGAGCGCACTACTGAGACCGAAGTCTGAATAGGCTATGCATTTATATGTATCTTCTTATCAAGCACTAAAAATATTATCTATCTGTGACGATTTTTTTAGTGAATTGCTTTAGGCAATCGTTGTCAGCTCATTGGCACGCCGGCGCCATAGTTGTTACATTTTTGCTAGACCTGGTCAAAAAGTATATTCAAATTTTTATATCAATTTTTATATATCCAAATTTTTATATAAATATCATTTTTTACTGTAAACGCATATCTTACTTTATATTCTTTAAGGTTTATTAGGTTTATTAACTCCTTCATCTAGTTTATCTCACAGTCAGTGAAATTTCAATATCTTTAACTATTCAGGAGATAACAGATGTGTTAACACTTATTAAGTAAATCATCCTGTATATGTAATATATATGATATCTTATATGTATTGAAAAAGATATAAAGATTAATAAAAATTATAGTTATTATTTTTTACCAAATTTTTACTTTTCGAAGAAAATAAAATTGTATTGCTTTGATAAATTAAGAATTATTTGTGCTTATTAATAGAATTTAGTCTAACATTTAATCTAACAAATAAAGAAAATAAATTTCTAAATTGCCCAAATAAAAAATTTAGTGATTTATTTACTTATTTATTAAATTTACACAATTTTACCTATTTTAGGAACTTTTCACGTTGCCAGCAAATAATTTAAAAAATGGTTATTTTTCAAAAAATCGACCCAATTGGCCAGATTTATTATTATTAGCACAACGTTTCTGTTATAGATTTTGGCCCTTTTCAAGTGGCAATGTTACAATACATACAAACGTTACTTAGTTATGAGTAAGTTTGCGCATCAAATATCTAGTAATTATAGTGTAGACATTGAAGTGACCAAGAAATTCGTGTTGAGAAGCACGTCCACACTCTGTGACTAACCTGTAGAGTACAACAAGTAGAACGAGTAGAACGAGGCGTACGTGCTTCTCAACACGAATTTCTTAGTCACCTCAATGTTCAGACAGAAAGAATTTTCTCTTACAATTTACCCTGAAAATCATGATAGTTGTAAGACAACACCTATTACCAAGAATTTTATGCGAGCTATTCCAATTGATATCTACCATAATAAAAAGTATTACTATTTATTACAATAAAATATAAAATATGTTTGATTAATTTTACTAAAATATATAGTAAAAGTTCATTAATTTTTTAAAAAATTATGCTTGGTAATTTTTATTACGTTGTTTGTAAAATGTCTTTTGTATATTTTGAAAATTCCTATCGTTATCAATAATATTTGATTGGTTGCCAAGTTGTCCCAGGTTGTCCCAAATTGTCCCAAATTGTTCCAAGTTGTCCGAAGTTTGTAGTTTGAATTTAACGGTAAAATATAACGAAAAATTATTTCCGTGTACACTGTAGTTACTAGATATTTGACGCGCACACTTACTCATAATCAAGTAACTTTTATATGTATTGTAACTTTGTCACTTAAAAAGGGCCAAAATCTATGGCCGAAATGTACGTTGTGCTAATAATAATTAAAAACCTGGTTAGTTGGGTCAATTTTTTAAAAATAACCCCTTTTTTTATTTATATTCCTATGTCTTTTCAGGACAAAATGTAGCTATTTTACGAGATATCTTAATTAGAAAAACTGATAATAAAACAAAAATAATTTAAATTACGGATTTACATGTTACATAAAGATTTGGATATAAATAATAATAAAATAAATGATAATATAAAACAGTGTATTGACATTTTTTTCTGATTATAAAACAAATACAAATTTTATTTCCCAAATTAAAATTAGATAATTATTACCATAATAATTTCTAAGTAATGTAATTTAGTTAATTACATAAGTTTCTTTTTATTCTGTTATTTAGTACTAACTTATCGAGATAACTGGTTGCATAATATTTGTATACCTATACTATATATAGCATCTATAGATACAAAATCAAGACATAATTCTATTATACCAGTTAAGCAGTAAAAATTAGTATCTATTGTCTAGAATTACGTACGTATGTCAAATAGATACGCAGACTCTATACGACATTGGACTGTTTTAATTGCTGTGTTACTGAAAAATAATTATAATTTTGACATTTTTGTATTTGAATTTTTTATTTTTACTATATATATATATATATATATATATATAATATCTCGTACGTCTATGTAACTGATAATTTTAATAACTTTATTCTTTAACTATATACTTTGTGTTAAAGATACCTCGAATCTGATTAGTTTAAATGTTAGTCATATTTTCGTGTATTATTATAATAATGTTATTGTAATAATTAAATTTTTTAGATTTAATGCAAAATTTAATTCACAGTTTTCACTAACTTTATTTCAAGTAAATTATTAATTATGCTAGTATTTATACAATTTTCTTGCACTTTATTTTGTATCCATCTTTAAAGAATAAATTAAAATTATAAATGATTATCTAAGAACAGAATTATAGATATAATTTATAAGAAATTCAATAAAAACAATTTAAATGTTATTTTTGCACATCAAACATTCTTACTGTGTAGTAGTATAAGGTAATAATAATATAATAACAAAAGAAAAATACATGTTAGTGTACATTACTATTATATTTAAAAATAAAACACAATGTAATAATGTAAAAGCAATAATAAAGAGAAATATGTAATACAAAAAACAGATCTAGTTTTATAATATTTTTAACCCTCTATGTGCTTACGTCTACGGCGTCCTAGCCAAAATGATACCTGCTTGTAACTGTAAAACTCGCAAGCCTACCAGGAAATATTAATTAAACGATGTTTATCAAAATAACTGTAAAATCGTCAACTACAATGCAAACAGATGTTTTGTGAATTTTTTCAGATTTTTTAAAATACCAATGCTGGGGTCTTTTAGACCCCATGTGTCATTTACGAGATTCTTGAGAGGTGTGGCATTTAAGGGTTAACCCTCTATGTGCTTACGTCTACGGCGTCCTAGCCAAAATGATACCTGCTTGTAACTGTAAAACTCGCAAGCCTACCAGGAAATATTAATTAAACGATGTTTATCAAAATAACTGTAAAATCGTCAACTACAATGCAAACAGATGTTTTGTGAATTTTTTCAGATTTTTTAAAATACTCCACGTGTGCATTGGGAAAGTACCGGAAAAACGTATGCACATGGAGGGTTAATTGTTGTATATGTGATATTTAATATACAACATCTTTACACAAAATATTCTATATATATTTAGAAGAAGACAAGAATACAAATATTTTAAGTTTATATTTTAAGTTTATGTAAGATTGCGATTATATGTATATTTTATCGCGGTTCGATAATAAGATGTACACCACCTTTCGCTGTAAGAATCATAGATTTTTCGTCGAAAATAGACGGAACCGAAGTCCGGGAGTGGAGCTTGAATTTGTATTTCGACAAAAGACAAACGAGTCCGACTTTCGTTTGCACGTAGCCAAATCGCGCACCTGAAAATTAATGATATTAATGCCATGTATTTGTGAGACATTTGTGAGACATTTTCATACTTATTCTTTAGTCTACGAGCTCTATTTAAGCTTTACGAAGCTCTACTTAAGGACAATTTAAAAAATATATCTAACTCTCTCCATAGCCCTCGAATCGTATGAAGCGAACACTCATATTAGAGCAAAGATTACTAAACTTAAGATTAATTTTCTTTTTAGCGATTAGTGTTAAATTGTTGATTATGAGAAAGCGTTGATTATGAGAAAATTGTTGATTATGAGTAAGCGTTTGATTCGGTTGACAAATCAGGATGATGATGATGATGATGAGTGTTAAATTAACATCAAAGGAACACATTTAATAAATACCTTTACATAGTTATTATTATTGTTATTACCAATATTTTTATCATATTTAATTAATAAATATATACTTGCTTTAAATAAAATATGTTTTTGAAATACAATTGAAGAAAATTTTGTAATGCAAATATTAAAACGCTTATTATTGTCAATTTAAGTGTAATTATTATAAGAAATAGGAGAGAGATATATATATATATATATATACATGATAATAAAAATAGTTTATAAACAACAGATTGATAAGTTAAATATATTAATAGCTTAATTCATATTCTTGCCAATGCAATTTCGTGGGCCTTCCCCGAATGGTAAATAAGCGTAAGGAAGCCTTTCTGCTATCACGTCCGCGTTGAACCGTTCCGGGTCAAATTTATCTGGGTCCGGATATATCGACGGATCTCGATGCAGCCCAAGCACCGGTATAGTTATTAAAGTCCCCTTTGGCAGGCGAACGTTCATTGTCGGTAAGTCTATTTCTTCGGTACAGGTGCGATTCAACACTGGAAGAGGCGGATATTTCCTCAAAGTTTCTGGAATATGTAAAAGAAATTATAAAAATATACATATTAATTTCAAAATAAAAGAAACTTATTTAAGTGTATATAGAAATAACGAGATTTTTATATAATATAAAATCTTGCTCTTTTGTTCAAAATTGAGTAAATGGAAATACAATGCGACGATACACTTGCCATTTACTACTTTGTGAAGATATGTCATTTCGTTCACAGCGTCATATGTCACACCACCATGTTTTGTCAACATTTCATCGATATCCTGTCGAACTTTATCTTGTATGTCATGATGTTGTGCTAATTCGTACAGAGCGAATGTTGCTGTCGTCGAGGAAGTTTCGAAACCTGCTATGAAGAAGATATAACTTTGCGCCATAGCTTCCTCCATAGTGAGTTTGCTTACAGTGGCTGCGGATAAATAAAATAACATAATTTTGTTAACAATTTTATGTAAAAAAATTTAAAAAATATTTTAATTAACTGACTTGCAAAACTGCAATACGAAATAATAATATATGCATATTTTTACGACACGTGGGGAAATTATTAGTATAAAAATAAATATAAAGTAAATTAACATTCATGGGTTGCCTTCTTGTCATCAACGGGTTCAACATATAAAAATATATTAATATATTAATAAAATATAAAAAACATATTAATTAGCCCGTTCCTTCTAATAAATAAAAATATATATTAACATTTTACGTCGGTGGTCTTCTTGTCATCGTCAGGATCAACGTAGCCTCTCTCCATAAGTTGAATGAGCAGATTCATAAAGTCGTGCCTTACGATATTATGAATTTGTCTGTATTCCACATTCTCTCGAAACATATTCATGTAAAAGCTGGTGACTTGTCGGTCCGTGAGGGGAACGGAAAAGAAATCCATAATTTTCGGCACGAACATGAACAAGGCAATCCAAATCGAGTTCATCTCGAAAATTTTCTTTTCTTGTTTACGATATTCGTTATTCGGCTCCTCAATACAATTAGATTTTATACCAAAAGCCGTTGACATAATTACATCTGTCGAATACCTATTGGTAAAATTGACACATTATTTCATGTTGTAGCAGATTCTATTAAATTTGCGAGACATCGGAAATGTGGAAAAATATGAGAAAAAGTTCATACAAATAAAGAAAGGTTGACAAAGCACGGACACTTTAAATAAATGATATTATAAAAAAGATATAGGAATAGTCCAGATCCAAGAGGGCTTTTCTTACAAATATTTAAAAGAAAGATCCGTTATTCATGTATTACATTTTCTACAATAAAGATTTAAAAAATTATATTATGAGAATTCCAAATAATGTTATTTATTAATTGCAAATTATTCACAATTGGAATGTTAAAAATTAGATAATGTAAAGTTCCTTAATCTTCCTTAATCTTAATGATAATATAATTTGAAAATGTCTGATAATACAGTGAAATATGACAAATCTAAAAGAAAACATTTTTATTGTAAGTTAATTAATATATTGTGCTCTCTTTGATATACTTATACGTATGTTAGAACAAAATCACTTGTTATTAAAATACATAAATTTATTCTATAGTTGAAAGAAGAAAGTTTATATTATATTTATATAAGAATTCTAGGTCAGATTTTACTGACGGTTGAAAATTTTTTATACTTGTTGTTATCTAATCTATATAAAATTTTTTATACTAGCTTGTTATCTAATCTATATGATTAGATAACAAAGTATATACTTGAAATATTTAATATATATTGGTATATTTATAATATATTTATGATATATTAATGACTAAAACTTATTAAACTAATTTTTGATGTTTGCTCTTCTGAATATTAAATATTATATAATGTAAAATCCTTTATTCTGCCGATTGTACGATTTAAAAATATTTTTTATAGTGAGATAAATCGTAATAGGTCGTGATCATTAAGAATTAAAGGCAGATGTAATTTATCGGTAATTATATTCAATGTGCAATATCAGTGACTGTATTAAAACATACTGTTTGCGATATTTGCTTGTCTGGATAATTTGCTTTCTGTATTGCTTGCGTTTGCATTAATGCATTTATATATATTAATATATATTAAATATATATTAGTAAACATGTTTTTTAAACATACTGTATGAGTTCTATAAATATATAGTATATAAAACTCATTCATTCATCAGTAGAGAATATTCATAGACGTATACATCTATGAGAATATTCCATCTTATGCACTTACATAATTTTAACTGATAACCTTCTTAACTCTTCATTAAACAGCAATAAATGTCAAATTGATTAAAAATTTTTTTTATGAAAAGAGCATTTGTTGACGCTGCTTAACCATTTCCTCTCCGATTTTTACATTAGCAACTTCTACTTCGAATTAAGTAAACAGTTTCTTTGAAAACAACTTATTACCTTGCAAATATATCTTTTATTTCGACGGAATCTCTCATCTGTGCTATGCTCTGCAGATACTTTGCAAGTTCTTCGCCACATTCCTTAACAATCGGGAACATCTGCTTTATTTTTCCCGAAGTGAAAGTAGGTGTCATCTTGACGCGCATATTTCGCCATCTCTTTCCAGGCATAAAAAACAAATGGGCAGACAATGGGTCAGTCTTTTCATTGTAGAACATTCCGCGGTCATGGAAACTTCTGAATTCTTTTGTCAACACCACTCGAATAAGATCGGGATCAGCAATTAGTAAGTTTGGTTTATAAAGTGAGTACATTCCAATAGCGCGATGATTCTTATATTTCATGTAGACATCTTGGAAGAGAACGCCTATATTGACAGTTCCATTTAATTAAATCCGCGATTTCTCATTTCAAGCAGAAATACAATAAATAATACCGTAAAGAGTAAATTTCTAGTTTTATAAAAAAACAAGAATAAATTTGTAATACTTATAAATAAAAGTGACAAATAAGATACAATTGTTGTAATTTTAAATTACAATGCAGCAATTACAAATTTCGTAAAATATAATGCAGCAATTGCTATTTTGCAAAAGTGTAGTTAATGAGAATATCACGGATACATTCGAATTTACCATATTGCTGTTAAACTTTATGTTAATTACTTTTACTTTTAAATGTCATTTTTGACTTACTAATTATAATTAAATATTTTAGAAAAGTATAGAGAGTTGCACACTTATAGTGATAAATATTCACATTGTGTATGTTAATATTATATCATAAAAAATAGCAGAGATACTTGCCTGCTTGCTTTTTTCCAATTACCAGAGCTGTTATATTTCCAGTTGGTACAACAGGTTCGACGTAAAAAACACCCCTCTTGCGCCAGAAGTTGAATATCACAAATTTATAATAAATATACACAATGCTCAGAGCACCAATAAGAGCCCCGATTAATTCCACGAGTACCATCGCAATCTATAACTGAAATATATAACGATAAACTTGTAAAACGTTCACATTGAGCAGCATTTAACGAGAATATTAACTTTCACATTTTTTCTACACTGAAAAAAGGTTTTGGTTATAATAACATTAACCAAATTTGTTAACATTAACCAAATTATTTCGTCATAATCACTAAACCCTTTAGTTGAAGCTATTTCACCAAGCCTTGGTTATTATAACTAAAACTTTTTTTCAGTGTATGCTTTGAAAACCAGATTATGAACTAGTTTATGTGCGTTTCCCAATTCACAGTGCGTATGAGATTCATGAATATTTTGAAAGGGCAAGTTCGTCGCTTATCAATCCGGATGTACTGAAGCGATTATTTAATCGCTCCGATTTGATAAACAAAATCAAAATGGCGCGAATCTTTACGAATCAGTTGTATCGTGTGGGTATGTATAGCTGATAGCACTATACTGCGCATTGAGATTCATGTTTATTTCTATATATACTGGGAAATTGATTACGTTAGTTACTATAATGCACTCTCTATTATTGTAATAGAGAGTCCATTATAGTAATTAACTTAATCGGCCTTTCGTAATAGATTCTGTGAGTGAGTAGATAATTATGTTTTTGCGTTTGTAGAACATATAATAGAATATTCGTTTAAGTATAGAATCCCAAGGACAAGCATCACTATAAGTAGAAATAAATTATCGCCGAATTACTATGATGAATCACATGAATAAATTGTATATCGCAAATGACAAGACTACGCAAGTAGTCTGACTATTAATACTTGCGCCCATCCGGGATGCGCAATTATTAATAAATAACATCGAAAAGAAAACAAACTCTACGATAAACTGAAGGAAACAAGAAAGTAAATAAGAATGATATAATAGGAAAGACATTAAGAGTTGCTATCCAAGGAAATATATACATGCGTAATTACGGATATGTTAAAAAAAACTTTATCGCGGATCAAAGTATTATCAATTTATTTATTTCTTTTTTATGTAGATCGATATTTTTACTAAATTTTAATAAGTTACTTACCTTAATTGGCCAATACTTAAATAAATTTATGCTAAATAATAATTAGCTATTAGCGTTAAGTTTCCGCTAATATGAAAACTAAATTAGATTGTATTTGATCATCAGATACGATCGGGTGCACTGATTGTAGTAGGAATATTCAAATACCAACCGATGTGACAAATGCCAAGATCGTCAAGATATTGTTGCGCTACACGACTCGCTTTCCACACTTGCGCGCACTCGCGATCACATAATAATTACAAACGCAATTAAAAATTATTCACTGTTGATTGATTTATTGCTATATAGCTATAATTAAATAAGGCAATCTTTTTGTTTACTAGCAATAAAGGTATTATTATTAAGGCTATTAATATTCTAATTTTACTGTATTCTGTTTGTGCGTCTCCACTGAAGAACGCTAAACTGAGTATGCATCAGTCGGCGTATTATTAAATACTAAAAAATATTAACTTAAGTAATTTTTACGGCTATACTCATACAATATATTCACTGTGACATGATTAATTTCGAAGCTGAATGTGCCGAGTCACTTCCACATTATATTACGTAAATGAAAAAAACAAATTAAAAATCAATCAGCCTATTGACTTTCTTACGCAAGCTTATAAAAGTCGTAAAATTCTTGCCCTTCACACTTTGATTGATCGTAGAAATGTGTAGAAAGTTGCACACGCTGCATACGTTTATTGCACTGAAATAAACCTTATACGCATAGTTATATTACCTACGTGCCCTCAGTTAATATAAATATTTATTAATTTTTTAATAATAATAAAATTTATTGAAATATTATTAAGAATAACACAGAAACAAAAAAATATATTATTTCTCAAAAATATGTTTTAATATTTAGTATTAAAAATTAATTCTTAACACTAAACCGAAGCAAGACCAAGGTGATGATAATGGATAGAGCACAGAACAACTTCGATCCCACACATCACAGAGGTAGCTGGATACGAAGTAGTGGACAAATTTACTTACCTAGGATCACTTGTCACAAACAACGGAGGATGCGAAGATCGAGGAAATACGTCGATGGCTAACTAGGCACGGGCAGCGACAGTTAAGCTCTACAGAATTAACGAGAGCAACCAAGATCAGACTGGTGAGCACTCTCATGTTCCCGATTGCCACCTATGCGTCAGAGACTTGGACTATACAAAAGGCCGACAGAAGGAGAATCGAGGCCTTTGAGATGTGGGTTTACAGACGTATCCTGAGAATTTCATGGACTGAACATCGCACCAACCAATGAATCCTAGATGAAATCAACCACCTCTACCTTAAATATGATTAACGATGTCAGGAGCGAAAAAATAATCATAAAAATTCTTACGATAAACTTTTTCAGTAGTCCATAGAAATGGAAATCCGATGAGATACGAAAGAGTTTTTAGGAGAGATTTTTCTCAGTGTAGTTTACCTACAGTAAGGAAGTCATCGTAACTGTTCGAGAGTGGGTGCGCGTGCAGCTAAAAGATTTTCTTTTACGCGGAATAAGAAAGTTACAGGACCATTGACATAGTTGCATTGCAAAAAAAGGAGATTATCTTGAAGAGTAAGGTAACTGAGACCTATGTGTTGTTTTTAGTTTCTTTGTCATGATCAAATTATCATTTATATTTGAACTCATTATTTTTAACGTTCTTTTTTTTTATATATCTTTGAAAATGTTTTTCAAACATTTTTAAAAATTTTTTCGAAAACATTGGCTGCGTTCAGCAAAACGCAACAGTTTTCAACTGTTTTATGATTCTCTGCCGAACGATTCTAAGCGCACTCAAAGACTCAACACGTTCACTCAGCAGTCGCCATGATTTTCAGCGAACTAAAAGTACGCTGTATCTCAAGCAAAACGTTATCAGTAAAATAACTGCCTCCAGTGTATTAACATCGCTGAGAATGTATAAATATAAATATACATATAAAAATATTATTTATAACGCAGTGGAAACGCACAGAAAGTTACAAAATGGTATGTAAAAATATTAATATAAGAAAATAAAGAAATATATTATAATTATAATTTAGATAAATTCGGGTTAGCACGCATATAACAGAATAATAGGTTATATCGTTAAATGTATACAAAACAGTGATCGGCAAAAAAAAATTTTCATTATTTATTTTTTAAATGTCAAAGCAATCATTAATAAGCCAAAATACAATATTAAGTGCCAAAAAAAAAAAATTGTTTTTCAACTTATTTTTATTTACCTAACAATTTGTAAATAATTTCAAAAAAAGATTATTTCTACAAAAATTATTAATGTGTAACATTATTTTCTAATTCTTAGAAAATTTAATAATAAATCGAGAATTATAACTAATTTTTCAAAAATAAATAATTGAATAAAAATAATTTCTAATTTTCTAAAAAATAATAATGGAAAAAAAATATTTTTTAATTTTCCAAAAAATTAGTAATTAAATAAAAATAATTTTTTATCCTTGACTCTGAAACAAATTGTCTTGGCAAAAACAAGCATGAACATGAGGTAACTGACAATATTACAATCAGAGATACTGGGCAAGACGAAGGGGACGGATATACGCGATTGGTCAAAACCTGTTAACGTCTTACGAAAAGTGTGTGTGGCTAGCATTAGAGCCATCGCACACGAAATGCATAGCTTAGAATAAGCGTAGCATAAAGGCTCAGGCACATAGAAAAACTTAAGCAGTAAGACATAAGCAGTAAGGAAATCAACGATACTGATTCGCCACCGCTTACGTTATGTCTTCAGTTCTTGACTATAATTGGCTGATTTACTTACTGCTAACGTCTTACTGCTTAAGTTTTTTATGTGCCCGGGCCTTTACTAGCGCTACTTGTACTTCCCAGTCATCTCCGTGGGAAATTACAAATCTCTTATTAATGTAAATAGTAATCCCTTATAAAAAAATCCAATGTAATCCCCCGATTCAAAAGTACTTTATTATCAATATTTTTTTAGACCTTTTTGTATATATGTGGTATTGTTGGTGTAGATTTTGCATATTGTAACAAATTTTAAAAATTCCAAAAAATAATTCCAATATGGCGGACTCAAATATTTGCGAATTTTTAAAACTTTATATTTTAATCTTTTTTGTATATATAAGGTTTTTAAAAGAAGCAATAAAAAAAACAGAAAAAACATTCAAAGAAAGTCGATAATAAACAATTAAACTTCATTTATATTAGAAAATATAATTTTGTGAAAGAAAAAAAACAATAATTCTCAAACTTAAATGTTGAATAAAGTTGGTGTGATTGAAGAAAAGATGTGTTTAATCAACGAAAATTATATATGTTGCTTTATCTAAAGTAAGATCATTTGATTCAGTTATTAAGTTTTTCTAGGTAACAAACGTCAAGTTAGAAACGTTAAAAATTATTTATATCAAGAAATATCTAAATAAATAAGAAAAATACGTATATGGACAGTATGGACACATAGAATTAAAATTCACAATTATTTGTTTATAATTATTATTATGATTAAATTATAATTGTTATGTTGGGGGAGAGGGGTTGAGTGGAGCGTGCGAAGCACGTTTATAGTTTATCTAGTAATTGCAAATTTTCCCAAAAAACACGAATTTTCAGTATGAAAAAATTATTCAGTATAGTTAACGTCATCGTTTCTTTTCTACTGCAACTAATATACTCCTTTTTTTTTTTGACAGGGGGAAAATCCGCACGGATACCCCCTCCCCCGGGGCGAGGAGGGCGGTTATGTGGGACTCCAATCCACTAAAAACCCCGGCTGTCCCTCTCGGCACGTTATACCTGACGATGGGGGGGCAGCGGGAAACGCACTGATTCGTCCGCCACCAACTAATATACTCCTAAAAACGGATACTTTACAAATTAATAAATGCTAATTTTCTAAAAAATTAGTAATATATTTTCTAATAATTATCTACTAATTGTTCAAATAATTTACTTTTTAAAAACTACTAATTTTTCAAAAAATTGAAAATATTTTTTTTTCTAAATGAGTAACTTTTTTTAAAATTGACAATTTATTTTATATAATTGCTAATTTTTAAATTATGAGCAATATATTTCTGATTATTTATTAATTTTTCAGACAGAGTATTATATTTTCATTCAATTAATAATTATTTTAAATTTAGAGCTTTATAGTATTTTATTAATTACCAATTTTTTGTTAATTAAAATTAAAAACATTCAAATTTTTTATTTTTGATTAATTAAAAATAACCGCCGATATCATTACTAAAAACAGAATTTTTGCCGATCACTGGTACAAAATATGTAATACTTTAATCCTTTAATGCATTATACTTATTAATTAAATGTAATGTACTAACTCAAATTATAATATTACTATAATAAAATATACCTTCTAATGATGTTTGTGGCACATCTTGTAATATATCATGCATTCCTACTATCTCTTGGTAATTTTCTTCAAAATAATTATTGAAAAAGTTTACATAAGTACATAAGTAGGGGAGACCGGGGCTAAAACGTCTACGGGGTAAATACGTCTAATCAAATATCTCGGAACCTGTATATTGTGCGAACTCGCTATTAACATTGTAAACGCTGCTTATAGTACCCATGTGACCAACGGAGTTTCGGCAGGTTACCTGCCGTGTTATGATTTTTACGAGGGCAAACGTGTTTTCGGAAGGTGAAAGTTACATTTTCTGCGCGTGGAAATTTTGTAATATCTGCAATAATATTTGCTCTCCAAATCTCGAGGTACGTGATTATAAAGAGTAATGCATGCTGAACACGAATCCAGTGTAGTTTTTTCATTATCGTTGATGTCTAATATTTCGTGGGCGATCAAACCTGAAACTTGTGTTTGGGGTTAATCCGTCAGTAAGCAGTTCGGGTGCATTTCCAAGGCATTTCCGGGCATTTCCAGGCTCACTGCATATGGAATATGGATGAGACGGGAATTACAACCGTTCAGACACCGAATAGAGTCATCGGACGTCGAGGAGTGAAACAAGTCGGGCGAGTGACTTCTGCGGAAAGAGGAATCCTCATAACTATTTTTTAATAATGTTTCGCATAAAAATTTTAAATAAATTTTTATATTTTTCTCTTAAAAAACAATTATTAAAATGTATCCTATTATTTTTTAGGATTAGATGTACGTATATGTATCGAAAATGCAGTGCAGACTGTTATACCCCGGCATTTTTGAGATTTCAATTTTTCCACCGTTGTCGTTTTTGCTCTATACCGGTTAAACAAAGCGACATAAACAAAAATTTCCTATATAAATTTTGTAGCTAAAGGTTCACTCTTTACAGTGGTATACCACATTTAACTACAATTATTTATTTTGTTGTTAAAAATCGGCACCGAAAAAAAACGGACTGTTTAGCCCCGGTCTCCCCTACATGACATTTAATTAATAAGTATAATGCATCAAAGTATTACATATTTTATATACATTTAGGGGGTCTATACACGTACGAGTTTGCTCGCAAGCCTGGCTCGGCGAGCTTGATTCACAAGCCGGACTCAAACGTTTTTTCACCACATACAAAAAGAAAATGTACGAATTTGGCTCATCTGACGCCGAGCCCGGCTCGTGACATCCAGTAATCGGCAAAAATTATGTTTTTAGAAATGATATCGGCGGTTATTTTCAATTAATCAAAAATAAAAAGTTTGAATGTTTTTAATTTTAATTTACAAAAAATTGGTAATTAATAAAACACTAAGCTCTAAATTTAAAATAATTATCAATTAATTAGAAATATAATACTCTGTCTGAGAAATTAATAAATAATCAAAATTATATTGCTTATAATTTAAAAATTGGCAATTATATTAAAATACTGTCGATTTTTTTTAAATTACTTATTCGGAAAAAAATATTTCTCATTTTTTGAAAAATTAGTAGTTTTTAAAAAGTATATTATTTGTTCCTTGAGCAATTAGTAATTGTTAGAAAATATATTACTAATTCTTTAGAAAATTAGCATTTATTAATTTGTAAAGCATCCGTTTTTAAGAATACATCAGTTGTAGAAGAAAGGAAACGATAAAGTTAACTATATATATACTAAACAATTTTTTTGTACTGAAAATTCGCATTCAAATCCGCATTTAAATTTTTTATTTGTTGCAATTTTTTGTGCACAATTATTTTTTTAGTTGTCTAACGAATATTGGCATCCTTAGAACAATTTTCTGTTTTATCATTAAGGGGATCCTAAAGCCGTCTGTAATACCTACACTCGTACTTTAACAATATTTGCTTCGTATAAAAATTCTACAACTTGATGTTACAAAATGAGGGTGCAGGTCCATTCAGTAGACATCAAGGAATATCATACCGTTTGTAGAATTAGGCTGAGACTCCAAACAAAAAAGTTAAACGAAAAGTACGATTTAGAAAGACCTTTACGTTCACGTAATCGTACTTTTCGTTTAACTTTTTTGTTTGGAGTCTCAGCCTAATTCTACAAACGGTATGATATTCCTTGATGTCTACTGAATGGACCTGCACCCTCATTTTGTAACATCAAGTTGTAGAATTTTTATACGAAGCAAATATTGTTAAAGTACGAGTGTAGGTATTACAGACGGCTTTAGGATCCCCTTAAGGGGATCCTGGAGTGACAGCGACAAGGCATAATCGGTCTAAGCAATATCTTTGAATTGGCTGAACAGAATGGAAAATCCTTTTACACGATTAAAGTACGCACAAAAATGTAGAGGGCTGTACATGATTTTTTCTGATAAACTAAAAAAAAATTTTATTTTTATAAATATTGTCTTCACCTGACGACAATATTTGCTTTATACAAAAATCTGCAGTTTTTCTATAGAAAATAGTGATGCAGCCCTCTACAAAAAACTGTCAGGAATAATATCGTGCAATTAGAAGTAAGATTTGAAGCCTAAAAAAAAAGATATTACTTAGACCAGTGAAAGATGCAAGGTTAGGTGCTATCCTTGTCTATATCCTTGTCTATACAAGGACAGATATAGTCGGTGAGCACTTCTTTATCGACGCTGATCGAGTTCGCCTGCGGCTCCAGCATCCCCTTAATGTGAATAATGTGAAATAAGTGTAATCAAGAACTCTATGGTGTCCCCTTCGTCGCCCAATATCTCTGATATTGACAGTCATCTCATGTTCATGCTTATCTTTGCCAAGAGGACTTGTTTCAGAGTCAAGGATGAGAAACGGAAATTATTTTTATTTAATTGTTAATTAAAAAAAAATTAGAAAATATTTAATTACTAATTTTTTGGAAAATTAAAAATTATTTTTTTTCCATTATTATTTTTTAGAAAATTAGAAATTATAAAATTATTTATTTTTTGAAAAATTAGTTATAATTCTCGATTCATTATTACATTTTCCAAAAGTTAAGAAATAATGTTAAATTATTATTAATTTTTGTAAAAATAATCTTTTTTTGAAATTATTTACATATTGCTTGATAAATAAAAATAAATTAAAACTTTTTTTTCTTTTTTGGCACTTAATATTGTATTTTTGCTTATTAATGATTACTTTAATATTTTAAAAATAAATAATAAAATTTTTTTTTGCCGATCACTGCCTGCCTACCATCTAATTGTAAGATGAGAACCCAATTCTGACTCCCGATCATATCCCAATTCTCCTTCGCTTTCAATTATTATGACAACTGCGATCTACGTCCAATAATTAATCTCTGGGGATAGAAAGAGGGTAACTGTACTGATAACATTGCAATACAGGTTACCAGTAATTTCTTACAAAAACATAATAACTTTACATTATGCTCAGAGAATACGTTCTTTTTGACAAGACAGTAATTCGTTGCTTGTATTATTATTAGTTGTATTTGACCGCAATTATTCAAGCTTAGAAGATTTAAACAAAACGTATAGCATCGCGAGGAGAACATTGTCTAATTAGCTGAAGGAGGTAAAGCTAACTAAAAGAATGTATTAGTATACATACTAAAAATTGAAATTTAATCAATCAGAATAGAGAAAACTGATCTCAAGTTTAACGAACTTTGCTCTGATTGGTCAAATTTTAATTCAAAATCTCAATCCTAATCCGTAGTCTGATACGGGCTTTAGGAAGCTCTGATATCTGCTCACATTATTCATGATCTATAATAAAATTCTTGAATACATGCCCGTGTGCACACAAAACATGCACAACACAATATATTTGAATTCTGTTTTTCGCTATTTATGTTATTGCAATTCTTTAAATCGATTTTTTATTTTCTTAGAAATTTGATAAATAAAAATTTGTAATAAATTGATGAAAAAAATCTAAGCAACACATACACACACACTCTTTCTCCTTCTCACTGCCGCACAGTGGGCCAAAACGGCAATCTAGCTGGACAAAAGTAGTAATTTTGTTTTCATCGTTAAACAAATGTTCTCAAGTGTTCTAAAATAGAAAGTAAACATGTACAAAGTATATCAGTTTAATTTGATAACATTTAATATACAGGGTGTTCCTTAAAAACCATCCACTAACTACATAGCGCTATTCTTTATCAAAGTCGTAATCTTTAATTAGGTAAAAACTTAACAAACGTTTTGGCCTGCCATTTTTAGACTATTCTCATTGTGTGTCAGTGTGTTAAATTAAGCAAATTACATATATCAAAAAATTATAATTATAACAGCAGTACATAACAGCATGTATGCATTGATCGCAATATAATTTTCGAATTAACTGAAATTAAACCTAAATTAAAACAAATAATAAAATAATAAAATAATAAAAAATTATAAAATAATAAAAAACAATGCAATTGTAGTTCGCCAGTACGATAATAAAACTAAGACGTATGAATCGGCCTAACTGGCAATAATTTATTATCGTGACGATTCGACCATTGGTTTTGGTCCGATTAATCGTCAAGACGTTTATAATCTTTGATACTTATATATAAGCATTTTATTTTTTAAATAATTTAAATTAAATTAAATTAATAATTTTAATCGCAATAAATTTAATAATTTAATTTAGTTTAAATTATTTAAAAAATGAGATTCTTATATATATATATACATATATATATATACATATATATATATACATATATATATATATATATATCCTCTTCTAATATATATAAAAATTTGAAAACCAAATTGAATAAAAAAAGATAGGAGAACATTGTGAGATATATAAACATGAGAAAACGCCCAGGTAGCAAGGTGACGTCTATTTAACGTCATTTTTTGGTCATGTTCTGACGATTGCGACGTTATGAAATGACGTCAAAGTGCCGTAAAAATGACATACTTTTGTCTCATCTCCGTGACGTCATATATTGACGTCACTAATACGTAATTAATGACGTCGCCGGGACGAAATAAAAGTACGTCAGATTTTGAACATTTGGACGTTATCTTGGAATGGCAGTCACAAGACTGACCATAAAATGTCGTCAAATAGACGACAACTTTTTAATCTACATTATTTTTTATGAAATTAAAATGTTAAAATGTCCACTTGATAAACGTTTATAAAAAAACGTTTTTCTTCTTTATCTATGAAAAAAAAACGCTTTTTAACTGTTTCTTTACGTATCATGTGCATATAGCCCCGCTCTCTCAAGGCGGTCACCCATCCTAGTACAGTACCGCGCCCGTGTTGCTTGACTTCGATGATCCAGTGAACAGTGACGATCTTCTGACCCTGATGCTTCCTTAGTAACTGTACTTGTCTATAACAAGAACATCTTTAAAGTGTTCAAAAATCTTGTAATGATATCTTCTTGATAGCTATAACACTGCATGAAATAGTTATCATTGTCTTATAAACGTCCATTATTATTAGTCGCCGACGTCATAGACCAAAAATGACTAAAAATAGACGTCATTATGTCGATGTCGTCTTCTGACGTCACTTTGCTCCTTGGGTTGGGTACTGGTCTACAAACTGACGAACCAGATACGTCGTGTTAAAGTCAGTCAACTAACGTCTTTTATTAGTCTAAAGTCTGACGTCTCAGGTACGTCGTGTTAAAGTCAGTTAACTAACATTTTTTATTAGTCTAAAGTCTGACGTCTCAGGTACGTCGTATTAACGTCAGTTAACTAACATCTTTTAGAGCCGGTTGTTCCAACCTATTGGTAAACTAACTAATAGTTAAATCATATGTCTATCTTTGTTTAATTGGAAGGAAAAACGAAGACATATATATGATTTAACTATTAGTTAGTTTGCCAACAGGTTGGAGCAACCGGCCCTTATTAGTCTAAAGTCTGACGTCTCAGGTACGTCATATTAACGTCAGTTAACTAACATCATTTATTGGTCTATAATCTGACAAACCAGGAACGTCGTATTAAAGCGATTTAACTAACGTCTTTTATTGGTCGAAATTCTGACGTCTCAGATACGTCGTACAATGGATAAATAACTAACGTCATTAAATGGGCACTAATCTAACGTTACTTGGACGTTATAGTTTGGTTAAATTGTCGAAGTGTTTTTATGGTTATACAAATGACGTCAATGGTACGTTATAATGAGGTCATTCTACGATTAGTTATTATTTCGTCAAAAAAGTCACGACATTTATACGTCTTAAGTTGGTAAAATGACGTCGTACCCAAAAAATGACGAATTATTGACGTCATATCAAGAGACACGGTAGTGTCTCGTGCCAAGTACACGCGGAGCGAGACCGACCGTGACTCTTTTACGCGACGCGACGGGTTGCGAGTACCCAAGATGTTGAGATCTCGATAACGAGTGAACGGATCAAGTTCTAAGTAGGCTTGATCGATAGCTTGGGGTCGACTTTGGGGGGGGGTATCTCCTATAATATTTTCCGCTACGTGCCCTACGAGCGGAGATATTGCGACGCAAAGTCCAAATGTGAAAATTTATTTTTAAGATACGTTAACGTCACCTTGCTACCTGGGCGAGAAACAAAAAAACAAGAGAAAAAGAAATGAGACAATTGTATATACAAGTGATAAATAGCGTTACATAACAACAGAAAAAAATATAGATAATATATAAATATCGGAAAAATAGTATAGATCGCAAGAACAAAACATGAGAGCAACATACATGCATGAAGAAAAGCTAAATATCTACAAGGAAAAAGAAAATAATGAGCAGAAGGAACAAAATTTATTGCAATAGAAATAAATTTGAATATAAATAAGTAACAGTAATAAAGTAGACTAAGGTCAGTATTTATATATATCCCACATAGCACATAATATTTCAGTAATATTGCAGCAATATTATTTTTCCATTGCAATATTACAATAAAATATAACAGAAATATTACAGTAATATTACTGAGATATCTCGGTAATATTAAAATGTCCGCGCAAATGAATATCAGTAATATTACTGTAATATATATCAGTAATATTACGGTAATATTACTGTAATATTTGCGTGATATTTATACAATATTGCTAGGAATTAAACCATTTTAATAATTTTTATTAAATTTTATTAAATTATTTTTAATAGTATTGTTACATACAATATTAAAATAATATTGATATTGTTAACGCAATAATATTATTTGTGTAATATTAGACAATATTTATTTAATATTGCTAAAAATTAAACCATTTTAATGAATTTTATTAAATTTTATCAAATTGTTATTTTTAATAATAGTATTACATATAATATTAAGAAAATAATATTGATATTATCTTTCTATCTCTTTCTTCTTCAAAACTGCTCCATGCTCTGCATTGCTCTGCTCTGCACTGTATGAATTTCCACTGATAAAGAGTGACGTAACACTATAACATAATACAATAACTGTAATTATTATTTATATCTGATTATACAAGGTGAGTTTTATTTTGTGTGCCAATTATCTCCTAAAGTATTGGTTTATTGGAAAAATGTTTCAGATAAAAGTTGGAGGGTTCATAGAGGAATAATGGATGATCTTAGATTTTGAGTCTGGAACCCATGTTGAGCCCAGTAGGGTCCAAGTCAAATTTTTTAAATAAAAACTCCCATTTTTTATTACATCATCTTTTTCTACTAATTAATATAAACAACTTTTGTCTGAAACATTTTTTATTTGCCTTATACTTTTTGAGATATTCAAGAAAAATTTGGTAATTTTTTTAATATTTAGCTTATGATATCTTGATAAATGCTTGTCGGAGGGAAAAATGATACAAGACTTTTTGACTTAATATGGTCTCAAGAATATGCTATTGCAATAATACCCCAATTTCTTTAAATATTTGTGTATACATTTCCTTGAAGCTTTCATGTGTACACAATTATTTAAAGAAATTAGAATACTATTGCAACAGTATATTCTTGAAACCAAGTTTTCCTTGAATATCTCAAAAAGTATAAGGCAAATAAAAAAATGTTTCAGACAAAAGTTGTTCATATTAATTAGTAGAAAAAGATGATACAATAAAAAAGGGATTTATATTTAAATAATTTGACTTGGATCCTATTAGGCTTAACACAGGTCCCGGACTCAAAATCTAATAAAATTGTCTATTGGTCCTCCTTGAACCCTCCAACTTTTATCCGAAACATTTTTCCAATAAATCAATACTTTCTGAGATAATTAGAGCGGAGATGATTGGCACACGAAATAAATCACCCTGTTTATTTCATACATAATTACATATTCAAACATAAGAGTACGGGGTTAAGTATGACGTGTTCCAATATTCACTGTCTATACTGAAAATCTATGGTTAATGTTATACATACACTTTAGATTTTCAGTACTGGATATTAAAATATTGGAACGCAGTTTATACCAAGTTTAAATTTTTCTTACTTATGTATCTAATAAATAAAGCTGTCGCTCAGAAGAGTTTGATAGAAATCAAACTGCTTGGTGCTGCTCTGCGTGAACTTCTACTGATGGAAAGCAACGTAACACTGCAACATAATACAAAAACAGTAATTATTATTTACATCTAATTATATATTTTAAACATAAAAGTAGGTTAAGTATGAATCTGTATTCCGATATTCACTATCTATGTATACTGAAAATCTGTAGTTAATGTTACACGTATACTTTGGATTTTCAGTATTGACGATTTTAATATTGGAAAGCATGGTTTATATCAAATTTAACTTTTTCTTACTTACGTATCTAATAAATAAATCTTTTGCTCTTCTATGAAACTACTTGGTGCTGCTCTGGATTGCATGAACATCCACTGATGGAAAGCAATACTGTAATATATAGTATAAGAACAATAATTATTATAAAATCACGTAAATGGTTAAATAATCATGGTTAAATCACTTAATTAATGATTAAACTGCTTTTTAGAAGATTTGGGATCGGCATATTTCTATCACGTATCTGCAACTGAGGGCTCCAGTTGGATTAAACTGTTAAAAATTTTGAGGTTAAGTTAGCATCAAGATTTGAGAATAAAGCCGTTAATAAATAATTTCATTAGAGACTCGTTCAATAAGGTTACAAAGGCAAATATATGTATTTTAAGATGGTCATTGAAATGATTTTTATGATATAAACGTGGTTTTTGGTTTTTACAGACCATGCCACGTAATCTCTATTTTTGGATTTAACGACAAATCGCCAAATATATATGTACAATGTACATATTAGTAATAATTATACGAAAATACTTTTAAAAATATTTGTGTGAACAATATTTATTAAATAAAGAAAAATTACCTGAAATTAAAACGATTGTTTCTGTGCGGTGTCGTACTACGTGATTGCGTGGTCCCACGGAGCCATGCAAGAGACAGCTTCTTCTTCCTATGTAATAATGGCCTTCAAGCAGTAGTGCTGCTCTAAAAACGGCCAGGGCGAACCACTAGTCTTATAAGCCGCAAGCGGCGTAATTACAAAGGTTGTAGGCCTCGAAAGACGCCGATACAAGGTACTGATAGTTAAACAATGCAGACAGTAACAGTCGCAATACTTTGAAAAAAATTTGCTTCCGGACAAAACACGTCCGAACACGATCGAGCTCGCCAACCGACTCCTGCAAGAGACAGCGAGAGAAGACCGGGAATGGTGGGGGTCGGTGCTGCGACCAAGCGCATAGCCACACACATTAGCGTTCTTCCCTCCACTTACGCACACAGAAACGTTCTGTTTATCCGTGTGACAAACTCGTAATTTGAAAAGTTTAATATTGATTATATAAGAAATATGAATTTTAAATTTTATCCATTTATTTTATTATCAATTTACTTACTGGCTCTTAATTAAAAATTAATTGTATATATAATTACCTTTTATTATTACAAAACAAATAACAAGTTATAAAATTAAATACCACTTATAAAATTTGTGTTAATCACTTTTATTCCCCGAAAGTACAAGTCAGTCTTTTGATTCCATCACATTTTTTGATTCAGATTTTTCTTTCTTTCAGTCCAAAATTCTTTAACTGGTATATATTATCTGTGCAATACGTACGTATGATTGTGTGATACCTTAATAACGTCTTAATGACGTCAATAAGATGTCATTAAAATGTCATTTGACATTATTTTGCTACTTAAAGTATTATATTTCAACAATATATTGCAGCAATATTACTGTAATATTTCAATATTATTTAAAAACGTATAATACATCAGTAATATTTCTGAAATATTTCATTGTAATACGTAATATTTCTACTATATTGCAATATTACTGCAATATTTTTGTAATATTACGTGCTATGTGGGATATATATATATATATAAGTATCAAAGATTATAAATGTCTTGACGATTAATCGGACCAAAACCAATGGTCGAATCGTCACGATGATAAATTATTGCCAGTTAGGCCGATTCATACGTCTTAGTTTTAATAAAATACAAAATAAAAAATAATTAATTAAAAACTAAAAATAAACAGAAACAAATTAAAATATTAAATAATTTCATTTCAGTATTAAACTGAAATAAACTAAAATAATAAAATTAAAAATAATAAATCAAAATAATAAAAATCTTTCAGTTAACAAATAAAATAAAAATTAAAATCTTAATTACTACTGTTACTTTTATTAAAGTATTCACTATCGCAACTATCGCACGATTAATTTTGATCGAAGATGGTAGTCGTTAAAGATTTTTAGTGTATCAATAATATAAATAATATAAACTTGTGATATTTCCTTCTAAATCAATTTCGAGATATTTATGAAAAACCATAGATAGATGTCAATATTTAAGAGACACGGTAGTCTTGCCAAGTACACGCGCAGCGCGAGACCGTCTCGTGAATCTTTACGCAACGGACGAGTTGCGAGTTCTAAAAAACGCTGTATCTATGAAACCGGCACTTAATGGTAGCTTAGTTTTAAAGGATAAAACTCAGAAATATCTAAGGAATAATATGCTGGTAAAATGACGGCAGCATTCCGCAGCGTTTCTTTTGTAGACCTTTCTAAGTTTCATACTTTAAAAATTTCATAATTAAAAATCGGCAATGTTTGACTTAAAATACCGCTATTATTAAAAAACTATTATTAAAATTTGTTAATAAAATATAAAAATATATACCTTTTTCTATATTTATCTAATTTGAAGTTTTAATATTCTTCAATATAAGCAGAATACTTCTTTATTTCTCAAGCGCTGCTAAAGTAATGATTTAACGTTTTGCGAGATGACATTTATACGACGTATTCAAATGATTTTTATAACACAACTACAAGTGTAAATGGTAAATATTTTGTAGAAAATGAACTATTAAATATCTTTCTTAAAAATATAATTGTTTATTTTAAGAAATATTAATCTTCGAAAATCGACTTTTGTCCAGCTAGATTGCCGTTTTGGCCCACTGTGTGCCGGTTTGCTTCATTCACGAAAAATTATTTTGCATGCTGCGTAATGTTCACCACACTTACGTTGTATGATTTTAATAAAGCTATATGTAGGTATTGTATAAAAGTTCGTTAAAGGACAAAATGTCTTTGTACGTAAACATATGAGAATTGAAACCGAAACGCAAGAAATATATTACTTTCTGCGTAATAGATCTCAAGATCTCAAGTAGTAATTCATTCCTTGAATTTTACTCGATAATTATCGCAATCAAAAGCTTACAGGAATATTATATTAGAAAAGTGCCCGTAGATCTTAGAATGTATAGATTTTGTTCACGATAATTTAATCAATAGGTAATAGGCGCGCGCACCGTGCGTAGAATTTTTAAATTGTTAATAGAAAGTTCCGTAATTAAATCACGATTGATGAAGTTTTGACATTAATTTATATAAAACTATAAGTAAGTCGACTTGTCAAACGCGATACCATTCCTTCACGGTGTTGCTAAACTTATGTAATTTCTGCTCGCAAAGTTTCCATTACGATGTTCCTAATACATATTAAATTTGAGTCGTTCTTTGATCGAAATAACAATTTCTACATAGTGTTCTGTCCATCCAATAAACTTACGACGGCATGTGCATGAGCATGTAATGCTCTATTTCTTTCAAGTGTTTTATGCGGAAAATTATTCCAATGTATACGTTTCTTCAGAAGATAATCAGAGTAAATATAGAAAATATCTGTATCGATTTGTATCATAAAGTTTAACGTTAAAATACCTTGTTTCTAAATATTTTAGTTCATCTTATATAATTGCTGAAGTTTTACTACGTTATCGAGAGATGTCTTTTATTAATAGTATAGTTTTGGCATTGGTACATACATATATCCATTGAGTAGGGGAGACCGGGGCCTAACCGTCGCCGGGGTTGAACCGTCAAATCAAATATCTCGGAACCTGTATATTGTGCGAACTCGCCATTAACATTGTAAACGCTGCTTATGGTACCCATGTGACCAACGGAGTTTCGGTAGGTTACCTGCCGTGTTATGATTTTTACGAGGGCAAACGTGTTTTCGGAAGGTGAAAGTTACATTTTCTGCGCGTGGAAATTTTGTAATATCTGCAATAATATTTGCTCTCCAAATCTCTAGGTACGTGATTATAAAGAGTAATGCATGCTGAACACGAATCCAGTGTAGTTTTTTCATTATCGTTGATGTCTAATATTTCGTGGGCGATCAAACCGTAAACTTGTGTTTGGGGCTAATCGGTCAGTAAGCAGTTCGGGTGCATTTCCAAGGCATTTCCGGGCATTTCCAGGCTCACTGCATATGGAATATGGATGAGACGGGAATTACAACCGTTCAGACACCGAATAGAGTCATCGGACGTCGAGGAGTGAAACAAGTCGGGCGAGTGACTTCTGCGGAAAGAGGAACCCTCGTAACTATTTTTTAATAATGTTTCGCATAAAAATTTTAAATAAATTTTTATATTTTTCTCTTAAAAAACAATTATTAAGATGTATCCTATCATTTTTCAGGATTAGATGTACGTATATGTATTGAAAATGCAGTGTGACGGTTAAACCCCGGCATTTTTGAGATTTCAATTTTTCCACCGTTGTCGTTTTTGCTCTATACCGGTTAAACAAAGCGACGTAGAAAAAAATTTCCTATATAAATTTTGTAGCTAAAGGTTCACTCTTTACAGTGGTATACCACATTTAACTAAAATTATTTATTTTCTTGTTAAAAATCGGCACCGAAAAAAAACTGACGGTTAGGCCCCGGTCTCCCCTACTCATTGTTTATTACTTCATGAGTTTATTTTATATTAATTCTTGATACACATTCCTAAGTCTTTATAATTCTAGGTATATTACTTCATTCGGCGAGCACGTGATAAACACGTAATGACCTTACTTGTTGTTGTTACGCTATGCTACATATATACTCATTGTGAAATCAGATGTCGTTAGATTCAGTTCTCGATGATCTCTCGTGGTAGTAGAATTGCGACTGAATATTTCAGCAGAACTTGTTGTGATGAGATACATTTACCAAAGTTAATAGCTACTAAGAATTGCATCTAATCTCAACATAATTTGAAACAATAAGGTAAGCCACATTAGAAATAGAATTCACCTATGTGTATCTCGTTTTGAAAATATAACATATTGTTTAAAACATGATTCCAAAGGACAAGCATAACACAAACGTTGTTCAATATTATTTATAAGATTTATCGAGGAGAATAGGTCAAGAATGTAACGTCTTTACAGGTACATGAAATAGAAATCGTCATAATGTCGATTTTAATTGTGCGCATAATGACATTATTAGGCATCTTAGCCATTTGTCAAAGTTCCGATTTAGATGTAACAACTCAATCACCAAGTTATCCCTAAGAGCAAAAAGTCGACTTTAAGTCGACTTGAAGTCGACTTCTACCGAAACTGACTTGGCAGAAAAGTCGACATTTTTAAGGACGAAAGTCGACTTTAAGTCGACTTGAAGTCGGCGAATGTCGCAAAAACCACCGACTTAAAGTCGACTTCCCGTCATGATGAAAAGTCGACTTCCCGTCATGACGAAAAGTCGACTTCCCGCCAACTTTTAAAGTCGATAAAATAAACCGCCGCGTACGTCTGGAGGTCGATTGTGTATCTTGAAACGAAGTAAAAATAACAAAAGTTAACAGATTTTATTAGATTTTGATAAATAAAATCGTAGATACGCTAATGAATTTTCTCACTTTTGTAATTTTTACCTCATTATTTCAAGATACACAATCGACCCCTTGCTGGAGGGCTAAAACTGATGCATTTCGATTTTTTTTCATATATAAAATAATTTAATTATCTAAAAAACTGTATAATTACAATCCTAATGTTTTATTCTTAATTACAAAGGCGGCCATATCTGTGCCACTTCTGCGTGCGCGGATTCCGGCAGCCACTTCTGGTAAGCTGACAATAACAGAACTAAAATTAAAACATTCCAGCGTTAATCGCGAAACAATATGCAAAATTAGCTATATAAATATATATCATATTATTATCATAATGTTGTAAATATATAATAATATTATATATATATATATATTATAAATATATAATATCCACAGACTTTTATACTAGACCACTAACATCTATGGACGCACTGCCGAAAAGCTGATGCGAGTGCAAGGTGCAAGTGTTAGTGAAGGGTGCGGCCATATTGAATTAACAATAAGTCACTATCGGGTGTTCAGTTGCTCATGATGTGCGTTTATCTGCATTCGTTATTACAGTACATAACGAAGCAGGCGAATGTTTTTGTGTTAAATATTGGTACATGTTATCAATAAGTTTGTAAGTCATGCCTTCGACGTGTAGCGTACTTGGATGCCGAAATCGAACCACTACTCCTGTAGTATTAAACCCTTTCTTTTGGACATTCTGTACATGCCAGACTATTGTATAGAAATCTTGTATAAAACCACTTGTATAGAATAGTAATATAGCATATCTTGACTAAAATCAACATGGCGGCAAGCATCACGGGCGAGATGTCTGTCAGCGGTCTAGTATTGTATAGAAGTCTATGATAATATCTAAATATTATTTTATAAATTAAAATCTCACATTTTTTATCCGAACCCCAGATTTCTAGCAGTTTGTGTTTGGACACGACTCCCTGCGACTGCAGCGTTTGTACTATTGCTTGAGTGCGTGGTATCAACCTGAAAAAATCGTATTGAATTGATGTAATCTATTCGATGAATCAACGTGAAATCAAAAGGAGGTAGAATAACGATTTACCTGGCCCATGACTTGGTGATGCTCCCAGGTGTCGTCAGCAGCGACGGGACAAATCGTTTCAGCTTAGGGCACACTTGACCCTCCAAGAAGAAATACGCTAACCACTTGACACCGTCCACGGATGCTCTATATCCATCGATGGTAGTGCCCATTCGGCCTTTCCGAATGTACCAGACACGCGGCAAATGATCTTCCCGGTTCATTGATTATATCTATAAATATCTTTATAAATAAGTAGGAAAAACATTATAAAGCAACAATTGTGATAAAAATACCTTGGCGGTGGATCAACCAATGGTTCACTAAGATGGCATAGCATGGGCGAATTTCGGCAATCATTCGGGTTCTATCACCGTGACACCTCGCATGTACATCTTATTCGTTTCGTACACCTCTTTATAAACCACCTATTCCGGACTGATTTTCCGTAGAACGCATGAAGAATGCATGAACACAGGTTCCTTTATTTCTGGTGTTCTGAAAGATGATACAGAATGGAGAGGTCGCATTCAATAGGTCTTAATTATCGATGATAATTAATAACACACCATACCTAACCTGTAAGCATGTTTCCACTTGGCCTTATCCTGATCCTCTTTTACCTCGTCGGGCAAAACCTTTCTCGCGACTTGATCCGCCATACCTGCAAGAACTATCTGGCGTCTTATCGTGTCCTGTCTCGCGGCACGTATTCCTCGCACTCGCGTAAACTCTGGTCCACTCATCTGGTCCTCCAGCCTCCTCGAGATTCGCCGCCATATTGATGATGCATGACGCGCGGGACGCGCCGCTTGACTGTTTTCCGTCTTTTTATAAGTCGACTATTTAGAAGTCGACTTTTAGTCGACTTTCCGCCATTTTTAGAAGTCGACTATTTAGAAGTCGACTTTTAGTCGACTTTCCGCCATTTTTAGAAGTCGACTAGAAGTCGACTTATAAAAGTCGACTTGCCGTCGACTTTCCGTCAACTGTGCTCTTAGGGTATATAATACCAGAGCATTATGATGTGGAGTTAGATCTCAGTAAAGTCGAGAGAGGTTTTTTCAATGGTACATGCTTTATTAGTATCAGACTCAATTGGCCAACGAACAATATAAGTTTCCACGCGCAATATCCACCAATAAGAATAAATTCTGTACGCTTGTATCAATGGCGCGTCTCTTATTCTGATAAAATTAAAGATTCTATATATGTATTGACGCGCTGGGAACAATACTACAAAAATCATATTGTGACCGTCTATCACTATACGAGTTTACCAATAGGGGATTATGAAATAAAAGTAACTTTTAATAACAGCCTATTTAAGGACGAAGAAAATCTGTTTAATAAAACTTCCTATATAAATAAAGAAGGAAGCAAAGTGTAAGTAAATTTTAATATACAAATTGCAAGTTAAAGACGTGTCCAAGAACTTCCTGTTTTACAAAATACTAGAATAATTATTTTTTATAAATATATATCTTTATATTTGTTATTATTTTTTATATTATATTTTTTAATATTCTATTTTCTATATTCTATATTTGATGGCTATGGACATATGGAAGGAGTTTAAAATTTCATATTTTGTAAAATTTAACGAGATAATATTAAGCGCACTTAAATGCAAGTAAACATTGTTTAATCTAAATATAACTATACAATAATGTTAGCGTATTAATGTACTAACAAGGAAGGAATTACTTTCTTTATGTAGCTATTGTTTTTATTATGTGCACTTACAATACCTATTAGATCAGTGTACAATGGCTCTAATATTAACTAGTGCGTCCAATCGAATTTGCTCTAAAATAATTATATTAGAACGTTTATATTTATAAAAATGTTGAAATTGTTAAAATATATAAAAATTATACAAATTACTTTACTTACGCTTACAAATAATATATAAATTAAAGCTGGGTCCGCAAATGCTTTATATACAATAGTAACAGTATTGAATTTGTTTCGAGCAACACTGTTTTACAACAAATACACTGTTTTGCGACACAAATATTATTTTAACTGTTGCTGCAACAGTTTATTTAATATTCGATACATATTTTTGCGGCGACAGTTTACGCCTGAAGATTCCATTGGTGTATACCCCTATAGAGCTTACATATTACTAATAGAAACAATTTTTACGTCTTTCTCGCAAAGGAAACCATAAATATGATTCATAGACGGAGTTACGAATCATGTTTACGCATGTAATCATGTTTGTAGCAATAATACATAAATTGCATTCAGCAATAATTTACATGATTTGCACACTTACGTTTTGCTGTCTGAGTACATGTGCCCTAATGTGTCAATTTATTAATCCGACAAAATTATTGAGCATTTATTATTATCTAACTATGCATATCGTTAACATGTGACAGATGGTTTCTTGGAACAATTGGAATGATTGGTGCTCGACGAATATTCCCATGTTGGGATAAACCAACTTTCAAAGCGACCTTTAACATTTCTATAAAGCATCTTAGTAAACACCCAGTTTTGTCGACGTACCTGCCTGTACGAATAACACAAACAAGCAATAACCTAAAGAGGACGCTGTTCGATATAACTTCTCCAATTCCCGCTTATCTCATTGCGATTGTGGTATCCAATGTTGATTTTAATCCTGTCATAAGCAATGAAATAATCAATCTTTATTCAGTCAGACATCAGACAGCATTGCATTTAAGATATGCAAACATGGTTATTGAAAGAGTCACACTGCATTTGAATCTGAATGGAGGAGCAAGGAGCTTCTAAAAGTAATCATGTCGCAATACCGGGCTTTCTCCAAGAGAGCACGAATAAGCTGGATTTTATTTACTACAGGTAAATACATGTAATTAAAACAAATACTTTCTGTAAATTAAAAAACTTTATTCAAAAAGAAATAGATATTACTATTTCTAACATAACGAATTATAAAATATTTGAGTTATCACGTTGGCGTTACATCTTAGAAATGTTTTTTACTATCAGTCTATGACGAAGATCTATTTAAAACTTCCTATAAATATAATAAAAAATTGATTTACTAGCAATAGTTCCAGAAGTTCAAAATTATTTTTACCACATCGACAAGAAAATTATAAGTGTGGCATATGGCATTTATAATCCCAAATTGTGTTTATATTTATATAATTATTAAATTATATAATTAATACATTATATAATTAATAAATTATATAATTAATAAAACTTAAGTTTAAATTAACGTTTGTTCTTTGTCTGTACACTAAAAATAATCTCATTACAATTCGACACGTATGACACTACAATATTGATATTTATTTAGACAACAATTTATATTTAGCAATAACAACTAACTTGGATCACTAGTCCAATTTACTCTCTTCGCTTTTAATCTATTGAATTTTAAATAACTTAATTGTTACAAGATATTTATCCTTCTTCAAATATTACATATTTACTATTAGGCTTATTTATTTTAACAATAAATACACAATGATTGATTAAGATGTCGAGGAGTGGGGAGTGATTGGCACTTGCACAGGTGTAACTGAACACAATACTGTTTCCTAAATGACTAGGAAATAATTATTTCCCAACAATTGAGATGGTTATAAAAGTACGTAAAACTTATCGAAAGATGTATCGTACTACGGAGAAGATTATGTTAATCCATCTTTTCCGTAATATGAACCGACGTTATACGTGTTAGAATAGAAGTCTGAAAAATCGAAAATAGCGTGTTGAAACTGGGTATATATAGCACTATGTGCCATGTGGGAACAACTTTATTTTAATATATTTATGCAATCACACAAATTTATATCATACAACTTATCAAAGAAACGTACACATTTATTTCGTTCTTTATATAAAAGCAAAATTAAAATCATTATAGTACATTTTCGAGTTTATATTTGAATACAATATGCCACAAAAAACATGCAAACTTCGATCACTATACTCATTTTATTACTTAAATATAAAATAAGAAGTGTAATTATATCTATTTCATAATTTAAAAAAAGAAAATTTCTTTATAAATATATTATAAATAAATTAGGGGAGACCGGGGATCGTTGGCACAAGAGGCAAGTTGGCAATGCGTTCCGTTTATGTATTTATAGCGAAAAAAACAATGGAAAAGTTATCACAAAATATCTCTTATATGACATAGATTCTTTTCCTAAAGTTTTATTTTACTCAAACAAGTATTACAATAGAAAAAGAGAAAACTCTGATTTAAGAGGTGGCAAGTAAATTTTCGAGCGTTTCAAAATATTGTATTAATGTTCTTCAGCTTGAGAAGTAAATCAAAGTGACGTATCATTAGTAAAAAAAAGTAATTTTACGACTAACCTATCTTGGAAAAAACATATCTTGCATGTCTCTCAAAAAGTGCATTATTCTTTGTACAAGCTTAAGTTTAACAAAAACTCCTTGTCCACTAGGTTAAGGATAAGGCTGGTATTAGCTTTAATTATGCCGCACATTGACTACTGCTGCCTAGTCTATCACGGTTTGACTGGAGAATTGAACACCATATTACAGAGACTTGTGAATTGTTGCATTCGCTTTATATTTGATCTCAAGCGTGACGAACATATTGCTCCGTTCAGGCGACAATTGGGGTGGCTTACAGTCGAAAACAGGAGGTTATACTTTCTTGGCTGTCAATGTTTCGCATTCTTCGCATGCACTCTCCCTCGTATCTGCGTGACAATTTCGCTTTGCTTGATCCGCTATTGAGGAGATCTGATCGTCGTCTTGATGCATCCCAAACCTTTCATATTCCTTCCCATAGAACTGCCACCTATAGAAACTCTTTCATCTTTCATCTATTTACTTTTGGCATTCTCTTCCAGGCAATATTACCTCTGCTTCCTCAATTGTCTCCTTCAAGAGTCTTCTCAGGGCGTATTTGTTGGCGGGTGAGGTTGCATGATATCGATTGCTGGTGCGGGGCTTTTGATGGCTTTTCCCTGTTGTCGCTTGTAAGTTGTGCAGCGTCTTATTATTCTTAGTATTAGTTTTAGTTTTATTCTACTTACGTTGTTCCTATTTTTAAGTTGCGTTAGTTCTAGTCCTTTTACAGCGTATACTGTTATAATAAGCTACTGGTTGTGCTCTACACTTAACCGATTTGTGTAAGAGAGAGCATGCACATTTTGCTTTCTTTTGTATTGTTAATATTTGCCCTATAGTTTTTCTTGGGCATAATAATTTAATCTATCTATCTATCTATCTCTCTC
>NW_027250128.1:0-41987 GCF_030848795.1 Temnothorax nylanderi | reverse complement strand
ATATATATTATTCGCTAGATTCGAGCGTTAATTGAATAATATAGTGAATATATAATAATATTTACAAGTAAATGAGAGAATTATACTAGTTGTTATTATTATTTATATTTATATTGTTTTAATTTAATTTTATAAAATATAAAATACATATTTCATATTGTAGATATAAATAAATAAATATATTTTTTAAAAGATAAAATAAAATATTTTAAACGAAAAATAAGAGTTTTATCCGCCAATATTATTCAACAAAAATGGTGTTTATTTAGATCGACACAATTTGCAAGTATAATTAGTAGGTATAACGTTCTGTCACGGCTGTCCATTTACTTGCCAATTGGGTCGATCTAAATAAACACCATGTTTTGTAAAATATTTTAACTAAGGAAAAACGCCGTTAAACGGTTAAGATTGGATCTTGGTTGCCTAATAATATTATTCGATTGAATTTAACGTATGTACAATTCTTCGTCTTAGCAAACCAACGCGCCATTCTCATACAGTACAGAGCTTGCAGTCACATTGCAGAAACGTTGTTTTAACGTTCCTGCAATGTGACTGCAAGCTTCTGTGCTGTATGGGTTACTTATGGACTTAAAACGTAGTTTCAACCAAAGCAAGAATATGTAGAATATGTTGCAAAAAATATAATATTTTAATGTTTTTTAGCAAACTGTTATACACGGCACGAAAGAAAACATGAGTAACGACAGAGAAAAGATTGCTAAAAAAGCAATCATTGTCATGGCAATATTAATGGGAAGGAGCCTTTTGTCCAATTACGAATTATTTGATTCTGATTTATCATCTGACAGTAAAACTGAAATTTTGTTGACACTTTCCTCAAAGAAAAAGAAGAAGAAGGCCCGACGCATCCAAGACTACGTTGAACAAACCATTCATTATTTTACTAACAAACAATTTCAGTCAAACTTTAGAATAACGCGTGAAACTTTTGAATGTGAAAGGATTGTGGATGCGGTAATACTTGGAGTGATATGTGATTTCAGTATAGCAAAAGTTTCTTTAATACTAGCTTACAATTAGTGATACAGTATAATGATCAACGTTCCTTCCTCTGCGCGAGTCTGTATAGCTCTGAGAGCGTAATGTATAGTCGCGGACAGAAAGGTTGTCCGAAAGGTTGTCCGACTTTGAGCCGTATTCATAGTATGAATACGGGTGTATAACCCTTACAGAAAAGTATTACTGACTAAATACTTAAAATTTCAGTGATTTAATACTGTCAATATTTATTTGGGAAATACTGAGAAAATACTGGTAGTGATAAATATTATAGGTAGTGATAAATACTATAGGTAAGTAATTTAATACAGGCAGTAATACAATACTGAGCTGCCAGTATTTAATATTACCAGTAATTCACTACTGCAAGTATTTTTAATACAAGCAGTAGCAGGGCTAGGCAGTAATAAAATACTGGGCTCGATTCTTATACTATTGCACTGCTAGAACATGAAAACATTTAATTAGAAGTTTATATATATATATATAAAGAATTTTATTATGTTAATGAAAATATTAAAAAACCTGTATACATTATATTTATTTTGTTATATATTTGATTTCTGTTGCTTAGCAGCTAATGTACGTTGAGCATGAGAGTAGTAGTAAAATCTCAATGCTCATGTGCTTCTTCAACTTGTTTTTGCTGTTGTTCGCACCCTTTCACTTTTTTGTATCGATAAGCCGTCGACTCATTGTTGAGCTTGGTTTTAATGGCTGCCTTTATTTCTGTACGAAACTTCTCCTCAGTAATTGGTGTTACTCCAAACTGATGTAGCACATAATCTGCCGAAACAAGAGCAAAAAGTATTTATTATGCTTCTATCATCATAACGCATTATATAATAATGTACCTACACATAAGAACTATATTGAGAGTTATAGCTATTGTGTGTATATCCAACGAAACAGCTATTAGGAAAATTATTGTACCTGTTATAGCCTCTCTTGCAGCTGGATCCAACATTTTTTTTGCATGGGGTTTCTGGTTAGTTTTAGCCAAGAAGTTACATGTTTTCCCTGTTATGCTTGAGTGTGCCATCTCTTCCTGGCTAAACACTATTCCCATTAAGGCAGCGGTGTAGGAGGATACACCCTTCTGCTTGTTGAGGCGGCTCACCAGCTTCTTCTGAACCTCCCGCCCGCCAAAACTGATAGTCTGTTAGGAAAATTGAAAGTTAATTTATCCATTGCTGTAACGCATACACAAAATAAATTAATTATTAACATATTATGCATGAAAAATAAATGAATACCTCCGGATTATCTTCAGGCGGTCTCTGAACGTTTGTAACAATTTGCACAGCATCCACCTCCAATAAATTAATAGAAGTAGTAACTTCTCCACTAGCCGGTAACTCCTCCACTAATTGTAAGTCAGAATTTTTCAATGCAACATCATCTGCTGCTGTAACTGGGGCCTAACAATTTAAACAATTAGGCTTATATATGTGCTCAACGCACAGCATATATTAAAAATAAACCAGCAAGTTATTTCAAAGTAATCAATTAATGTTATTTCTGCAATTAAAAAAATCTTCACATACTTGTACTTTACTGCTGGCATGAGAAGCAGGCAGAGCAGGAACACAAGTTTTTTCCGCCACAGTGGCAGTAACACTTGTCGTAGGAGCTTGGCGGAAGATATCCTAAAAATTGACACAAAAAATATTAGGTTTATTGTGCTCACACATTGAAACTAAATTATGTAAGTTATTTCGAAGTAATCATATATTAAGTTAAAAAAAATCTTACAAATAAGGAAGGCTCATATAATAATCATATAATTATCAAATTTAATATACTTGATAGCTATTGGGAACGGGCACACGGCCAATATGGCGGCCATAAGCCGGCTCACATACACGTGGAACATACGTGGGCTCACAAGCACACATATATTGTTTCGCGTGTAAAAGCTGGCTTATGGCCGCCATATTGGCCGTGTGCCTGTTTTCAATACTGAGTCATCATGGTTGTTGGTGCAAAATAATTTATTTGTCATACAGAAATTTAGGAATTTATTTATTATATAGTCTACATTGAGACATTAAAATGTACAGCGTTCTTAAATTCGAGATACTTTGAGTGTACAAAAATCAAGTATATATAGATCTCACAATAGAGAATCAAATTATACGAATTAAATAAGAAATTTTGGAGGACATTATAAAAAAAAAGAATACCGAGAGAAAAAATATCAAGGTTAGTGGCTAACTTTAATTTTTATCTACTGTCATTAACTTTTATTTACTACTGCTATTGAAAAAAATGATCACACATGTACCTTATTGCTGGTATCGTGGATGCTGCTTTTTGTATGGCTCGTCATGGTGCTGTGGCTAGTGCTAATCCTACTTTTACTATTGGCTAAGGAGGCCAGTTCTTTCTTGAGCTTGTCAACATCCTTGAGCATTGGTCCTAAACCTGCAATTAGATAAAAGCTTTTAATTAAAAACACATCAAAGCATTGGATGTGGATCACTATCCGCAATCTGTAACTAAATCCTGTTACCCTCATTTACGCAGCGCAATGCCCTTAATCTCGTATTATCCAGGTGTAGCCTTTTTATATCCAATTCTAGGACGTTAATCTTGTCCACAAGTCTGTCTTTGGACCATTTATATTTAGACTGGTTATCATCATCATCATCCTCATCGTCATCATCATCAACCCAAATCTGTATAAAAATTCCGACACCAGAAATAATTTAAACATATCGTAATATATGTTGTACGTATAAACTGGCCTTAAATAGTTGCGTCTAAAGCACAATATTCCTACCTTTTGAATGACCCTACTTTTCTTATCCTTCTTATCAACGTCATTTAAACGGGACAAGATATGAGGCTGGGTGTTAGTTTTTTTAAGAGCAGGTTGCCTCTGTTTCTTATGTTGATGGCTAGTAGTGTCATTTACTGTCTTCTTCTTCTTCTTTTTTGTGATGTTGTCGTCACTGACCTGCTGGTATATATATGTGCATATATTGTATATACCTATAGACTTATATAATAGCCCTACCATAATAGGCAACATGGCAGCATTATTACGGTGGAGACATAGCCTTACTGGTAGACTTCTCTCTTTCCTACCTATAGACTTCTATCCTCACCAAGCGATCAAAAGAAAGAGAGATGTCTACCAGTGAGGCTATGTCTGCACCGTTATGCTGCCAAGCTGCTTCTTACGACAGGGGCCGGTCTATCTATATAAGTTAATGTATATACTACATCCAACGAATAAAGTCTTGTCACATAATTGCAATAACATGCAGTTATCGGAATTAAAATATACTTACATTCTTGGCGAGATCTGTAGGGTCTGATGATAATTCGTCAATCTCCAATGATGAATCACTTGTGTCTTGGTCATCAACAGGACTTTTATGGCAAAGGACACGTCTCTGTTCCTTTGACGGGTTTGCCACTCCATATTTTTGGATGTTATTTGCCTGTTGGCACATGACTGTCCACTCTGAAAGGAAATATGCAAAGTAGATATTTTCTCACTTAAAACACACATACACAAAGTAGGTACAATTATGACAAAAATTAAGTGAAGTTAGCCTAATCCTATTGAACCCTATAATAAGCATTAATTAACTCTTTCTCAAGTATTTAATAGCTACAAAAAACATTTGTTCGTATTTTTGTGCACATTAAAAAACAAATTAATCATAATATCTATAAGAAATTTTGACATTTTAAAACTTTTAAGAACTTTTTTATTTGTTACTATTTAGCATTAAATTTTATTTTTATTACAATCATGTAATAATTTGCGTTGTAAAGTTATTATACATGAGACAAACTTTTTTTCTTACCATATTTAATTAATAAATCTATTTGAAATATTTTAACAAAATTATAACTTTAAAACAATAAATGCATTTAAAATAACTTATTATCGATTTATAATTGCGAAAAATAAAAGATGATAACAGTCTAATATTTTATTGCGAGATTTGTAAGTACATATTAAAATATACGCGTGTTAGAGTCATGTAATTAACTGCAGTGGGAATAAAAGTTAATATAATTTTTAATAATGGAAAATATATAAGCTTATAAATGGACAATACATACCACCGACAGCTCTGACTTTTACAACCAGATCTTTCCACCGGTCGTGATTTTGCAAGACCCGCGTCATGGTTTTCGCACACCGAATTTCTATCTCCACAGGCCATCGTATAATCACCTCAGTGTCCACAATATTAGCAAGATCCATATTTTCTTTGTCTTTAAGCCAAGCTTGAAAGCCAACCTGCACCGGCTTCTTCCTTTCGTTAATAAACTGTACTAGTACACACTCACGGTCATTCAACTTTATTCCCGACATGGTTAGGAAATTGTCGAGAATAATTGTCGGGAAAATTGTCGTTCAGGTGATCGCAGATAAAATAGATAGAATGCACAAAAGACGGAGGATGCTATAGCCGGCTTGAGCTGAGGCAGTGATGCGATATTGCAACTTCGCGGCCAAACAGTGTTGCTTCCAAGTTGCAACGAGGGCGCGGCTCATGACTTTCTTCCCGCTCTTTTACGCACACAAAGGCGCGCGCGCGCACCGCTGTCTATTCACCTCGAACGGTGCCCCTGATGGATGCACGCATGATGCGCATAATGCCCGTTTCACACTAGCGATTGGCGATTTGCGTTTACGTTTGCGTTTACGTCTTTTAACCAATCAAAACGGAAATCGCGAATCGCAATCTCCAGCAGCTACTTTCTGAGCTACTTTGGTCAAGAGACGTAAACGCAAACGTAGACGCAATCGCCAATCGCTAGTGTGATACGGGCATAAGTCGCAGTTTGCAATAGGCGATTTCAGCCCTAAGCCATAAGAAATTGACCAATCACAGTCGAATAAATGAAAGAATGAAAAGAATAATCGACTATGATTGGTCAATTTTATGTACTAAGGTGGAAACACCTCGATCAGTACAAGGTGTAAACACCTCAGTACATAACCTTATTCGGTGATTGTTGACGACGGCAAGGGTATAAGACACCTCAACCTATTCACCTATTTGAGAATGCGAAAGGGACCTTACAGGCAGTATCTGCGGGATGTTAATATTCCCATCCCGTCCAGCACATTTTATCGATGGCAGCAAGAAGAAAATATTCAAGATGAAATGGCGTTCGAAAATGAGGTTAGTTCACCAATCTTTTTCCAACTTTTATCCGTATATTAATGTGACAAGAGTGGTATTAAATACTCTATATGTAGGACGGCACTTTAAAGTGATACCGTTCTTTATCTTTTTTAGACAAGCGCACGTATAGTTTGTGAATTTAATTTACCTGTATCTTAAATTACTTTTGTCTCTGCAGGTTGCACCAATAGCAGGGGCAATACCGAGCGAACGATCAAGAGAGACAAGCAGCAGCAATAGTAGCGATGAATCGATGGATTGGGGCAATGATGCAGATGACGCATGCTACGATAGCAGGCAAGAAAGTGATGACATCATTGAAAATGAAACACAATCATCGGACCATTATTGTTGGTCTTATGATGGTAATGACAGTAGTGCGCTGCCTGATGAAAACAGCAGTAGCAGGTGTTTGACAATGAATGAAGAGCAGCAGGCAAACCTTGCCTGCGGAATTGAAGATAACTGTAATAATGACAACAGTAGTAGCAACGACAGTCTCTCTTATCGGAGTGATAATGACCAAAGTAGTGACATAGAGATTGATTCCATTCATGATGTGTTTCAAGAGGTACCTCATTGGGAGGAGGAGGATGTAGAACCTCCTCAAGAGAGAGTTCCGTTGTATGAAGGGTGTGACATTACTACAGAAGAAAGTGAACTTTTGATTATGACTTATGCTATGCGTTTTGGGCTGTCTGATGTAGCTTTGAAGCATCTCCTTCAACTGATTGACTGCCACCTTCCTGGACAACAACATAGGTCACTGTATATGTTCCTAAAAAATTTCCCATCACCACCTGAAATTGTAACACATTACTTTTGCCCGAATTGTCAGACAAATATAACTTTCCCAGAAAATAATCGTAAAATTTGTGAATGTGGTTTTCAATGCGATAAAAACTACTTGAAAATAAAAGGATCTTATTTCTTGCATATTCCTTTGAAAGAGCAGTTAAGAAAATTAATGCAGGATAAAAAAATGTATTCAAACTTGAGATGGGAAGATGATACTCAGAGTGATGTAATCAGTGGTAAAATTTATAAGAAATTTATTCAAAAAGGTGTAATCTCCAGACCAGACATAACTTTGCAGTGGAATACGGATGGTGTGCAAATGTTTAAATCGTCAAAAGTGTCATTGTGGCCTATTCAGGTTTCTGTGAATGAACTTCCATATAATTTGAGAAAAGAGAATATTTTGCTGTGTGGTATATGGTATGGTGCAGGAAAGCCAAATATGAATGTGTATTTGCAACCTTTTATTGATGAACTGAATATGCTGCACAATGATGGTTTTGAGTGCCGAGTCCCTGACAGTGTAGATCCAGTTCAAATTAGAGTACACACTATCCTTGCCAGTGTTGACTCTCAAGCAAGGCCTTTACTTCAGAATATAAAAACATTCAGAGGTAAGCAAGGGTGTTCATTTTGCTTACACGAAGGTGAAGAAGTAGCAGTTGGTCGAGGCGCAGCTAGAATGTTTAGAGGTGATGTAGGAGAATTACGTACACAGAAACAACATTTGAATGATACTGCAACAGTGGAGAGGACTGGGGTTGTTGTTAGTGGAATCAAAGGAGCATCAGTGCTTTTACTTCTGAATGTTTTCAACATAATTGCATCATTTGTACCTGAGTATATGCACTGTGTTTTGCTTGGCGTTGTAAAAACAATGGCAATGTGGTGGACAGCAGGCTCCAATAAGGAAGAACCATTCTATTTTGGTTCAGACAGTAAAATTGATGAATTTGATTCCATACTTATGTCCATGAAACCTCCTAGTGAGGTGACACGGACACCACGAAGTTTACGTGACATGAAATTGTGGAAAGCCTCAGAGTGGAAGAATTTTCTTCTCTATTATTCTATACCATGCATGCAGGCCATCGCAATGCCAAAGAAATACATTGATCACTGGTTTCTCTTAGTTTTCAGTATGCATGTTTTCCTCAAAGAGCGATTCACTCAGGAAGAATTTTCAAAGGCTGAGAGTGCTTTAAGAAAATTTGTTCTTACAATAGAAGATATATATAATGTTCCTACACTTATGAAATTCAATATTCATTTGCTTTTACATATTCCAAAAAGTGTTCAGGATTTTGGAGCTTTGTGGGGTTCCTCTGCATTTCCATACGAGACCTATAATGGTACTTTGGCTACAATGTTTAAGAGTTCACAATTCGTACCACAACAGATTTGTAAATGCTACCTAAGACTGCAAGCTATTAAAGAGAAGGCGTCTGATATCTTTGTGAACAATCATCATTCAGTATATGCGAAATCGTTGTATGACAAGTTTACATTTCGGAAGAGTAGATCAGGTCACTGTGTTCAGTATGGTAACTCTGTCAGACTTTTTGGTGCACCAGACTACTTCTCTTTTACTCTGATTCAGAAAGTTGAGGTAGAACGATTGGTAAGAGAAGAAGTGCTCAATAATAATGTTCTGTCATACAAACGATTTATTTTCAAAAATGTCCTCTTTCATGTGGAAGGGTATGAACGAATGACCAAAAGAATAAACAACACAGTAGAACTGCAAGACAAGACATTGCTTTCCATCATTCATGTTCTCATAGTCAAAACAGCCAGGTCTAATCGTTCACTTTGTGTTTTGCTAGGAATGCGCTTGCATCCAACTAATGATCATCTTTGCACCGATAGAACACTACATATTACGTCTGGTGAATTTGCTCACATAGTGGAGAGGACTCCGGAATGTGTTGCAGTATTTCCAGATATGTTGTCACGAAAGTGTATTGTTATACCACATGACAGGAAGCTATGTGTCCTACCTCTTGTTAACACAATTGAAAGAGACTAGATGACTGTCTTTATCATTCCTCCTTGCAACTTTTCAATAGCAAAATAAATATGCGTAATACAAAACCACATCCTCTAATAGTCTACTATAATAACTGATGTAATTATAACTGTGCGGAACAGCAATCTCTTGTCTTGCAGTTCTACTACTGTGTTTGTGCGTAGAGTTATTTGTTGTATAAAAGATACTGCTGCAGGTCAAAATTTAGATGCATAGTGCATTATATTCTTTGTATGTACTCGTATGTATATTAATAAAAAAAATGTATCTATATATATTATTATATATAATAAAAAAGAATGCAAATTAAATTATAATAATTACATTATAATACCCTTGTTAAGTTGTAATCGTTCTCTCATCTCCTACTGGAAACGTTTGAAAATTGTTCACTTAATTATCCTTGAGACACACACTCTCACAAAAAAGCAAAAAATATAGGAGTATTAATTGTCGTTCCATTTGCTACTAGAATGATATCAGCAGCAGTTCTATTTCAAACCTTGCACACTTTTATCACGACGAATTATACAGACCTATATAAAATGTATCTGTGCCTTACTTTTATCTCTCTTATTCCTTAATATTATCAATAATTAACCATTATAATGTTTCTATACAAATTGTAGTACTGGTCAGTGATTAATTTTACATGAAATATTCAGTTCAGTACTTGAGTATTAACATTAAAATACTGGCCAGTGATTTATTACACATGGAATCCTCGGTCCAGTACTTCAGTACTAACATTGGAATACTCATCAGTAATTCAACACAAGTATTTATTACACAAGTATTTATCACCTAGTATTAAATGCTTTCTCGTCAGAAATTTAATACTAAGTATTCAATACTCGTCCTGTATTAAATACTATTTTTATAAATTACTGACCAGTAATAAAATACTGTGCAATACTTGGATCACAGTGATTCAAGTACTAATAAATACTTAATTTTAGTATTATTAATACACAAAATAAGTATTTATTACTAACCAGCTAGTAATACTTTTTTGTAAGGGAAGTCGGACAACCTTTCTGTCCACGAGTGTACATTTGCTTCGCTCTCCCGCGACACTCACGTGACACACACGCTACACTCACGCTACATCCACGCACACGGGAATACATACGTCTACCCTCTCTTGCGTGCTCTAACTCTTACCATAGTTTCTCGCGTATAATATTATTGAATTTGACTATCGTACAATATAGATGTACATATATTCTAACACGCCTCCTTACATTTATATTGTACGCTTTCCTATTCTCTTTACCTGATATTCATTAACATTCTAAATTTTTCAAACTTTTCTTTACACAGTGCCTTAGTAAATATATCCGCAATATTCTCATCCGAAACAACCTTACATACTTCAATCAAGTTTTCTTTCACACTTTCATGTACATAATGATAATGTATTTCTATATGCTTTGAATTTTTTGTGAAATTTCCATAATTCGCAATGTTAATCGCTCCAGAATTGTCTTCAAATATCTTTACAGGGTCACTCAATTTTACATTAAAAATTCTTATCAACTCTCGTATAAATTTCACTTCACTAACTGCCTCAGATAGTGCTACATACTCAGCATAAGTAGAAGCTTTTGTTACACACTTTTGTTTCCGCGATTTCCAATCAATTACATTTCCGAATAACCTAATTACATATCCAGAAGTAGACTTTCTATCTACATTATCGCCAGCCCAATCTGCGTCTACATGACAATCTATAATATCGCAGTTTTCATTTCTCTTATACTGCAAGTTCAAGTCTTTTGTTAAATATAAGTATTTCAATACTCGCAAAGCATATTTCCAATGTGTCTCATTATAACTATTCTGATATCTACTCAAATAGTTTACGCTATGACTTACATCAGGTCTTGTACTCGAACTTATATATAGTAAAGCACCTATCAAATTTCTATATTTAATATCTGACTCGCAATTTTCAGCCTTTTCAATTTTCAGATTCGTTTCCATTGGAGTACTATATAATCTACTATTCTGTAATTGATATTTATTAGCTAATGACTCTATATACTTAGTTTGACTTAATTTTATTTCGCATTTTCGATAATCATACTCTACATTAATACCAAGATATTCTTTAATTTCACCTAAATCTTTCATTTTAAACTTTTCTAATAAAGCCTTTTTTATACTCTGAATTTTCCTTTTGCTTTTACCGCATATCAACAAATCATCGACATAAATTAATAGATATATAGCCTCTATTCCTTCTCCAAAAGTATATAGGCAATAATCAACATTACTTCTTTTAAATCCTAATCCTGTTAAATATTCATCGAGGCACTCATACCACGCTCTTGGACTTTCTCGTAGTCCGTATAACGCTTTTAACAATTTACAAACTCTATTTGTTCCATCATTGTAACCTTTAGGTTGACTGACATATACCTCTGAGCTTACTTTACCGTTAAGAAATGCTGTAACTACATCCATATGTTCTATAATTAAACCAGATTGACAACAAAAAGACAACATAATTTTTAAAGTTTGAGTTTCCCTGGCGAAAATAAGAAGCCTTATAGAGCGTTGACAAACGTTTGGTGAGGATTTTCTGAGCGTTTATACGCTTTCAAACGTTGTAAGAACACTTACACAACGCTGTTGGGTTGTAAACGCTTTCGGAACGCTTATCAAACGCTGTATAAAACGTTTCGTGAAAATTCTGTAATGCTAAGCCAACGCTTTTCAGAGAACGCTTAGTGAACGCTGATACAACTTCGTATAGAGAGTTTGCTGTCAGACTTTACAAACGTTTATCAAACGCTTTTCCCAACGCCGTAAGACAAGCGTTTTCCCTTTGCTCAGCAAATGCTCTTCTAATGCGGCGAATTGTAGGGCGTTTGTGCAAACGGTTTGAGAACGCTTAAGAAACGCTTTATCCGGCGCCGTAAGACAAGCGTTTTCCTTCCGTTCAACAAACGTTTTTCTAACAATGCCGCTAGGCAGCGCATCTTTCTCGCATTTAAAATACATCCAGCCGCGAATATAAGCAGACCCTCTGCGAGGCGAAAAGCAGATTTTAACATTTAACGCTCTTTCCGCCGTTTCTTCTAACGACAAGAGTAAACGCCTGTTAAACGCTCAATAGAGGCTGCATGCAGTTTCCAATGATGAAAGCAAACGCTTTCGACTTATTAACAGAGGATCTCTAAATGTTTTAGGCCCGGTCTACAATGGATGTATTGTAGGTCGTAAGTCGTAAGAATTGGCCAATCACAGTTAATTATTCTTCGACCGCAAGAAGAACCCTAAAGCGATGCAATTTCCGCTTTTCAAACGCTTTTCAAACAAATTACTGGCCGTTTTCAAACGCTCAACAAACTCCCGTAAACGCTGTGCAAACGCTGTAAAAATGCTGTGCAAACTTTCAAAACGCTTTACAAATGTCTTTCAAACGCTAAAGCGTTGCAATTTCTGCTTTTTAAACGTTTTACTGACCGATTCTAAACGCTCAACAAACTCCCGCAAACGCTCACGTAAACGCTTAACAAACGCTTATGAAACTTTCTATTTTCGCCAGGGTTTTGCTACAGGGGCGTATATGTCGTCAATTACATTCGTCTGTTGAAAGCCTCTCACGACTAACCTAGCTTTATACGTATCATCGGACTTTCTTGTATATACCCATTTTACATCTAAGACCTTTTTACCTTGTTGTTTATCAACTAGCTCCCATGTCTTATTCTCTTTTAAGCTTTCTATTTCTTTGTCCATAGCTTTTATCCAATTTTCACAATCATTACTATTCAACGCCTCCTCAAATGTATATGGAGTATCTACTCTACAATAATTTACATAAATATTACTAGAACTGTTTTCTGGATATCTTATTGGACCTTTTCTGTCGCGTGTAGATCTACGTGGAATCTCTAACTCTAACTTTTCAGTACCTTCCCCTTTTATTTTATTTTTCTTTTCTTTGATTTCGTTCTCACTTTCGAATACATTGTCACTTAAACTTTCATCTAGACTAGCGTTGCTTTCAGTGTCATCATGATTATACTCAATACCAATACATTTTACGTCTCTTTCTACAATATCAACGTGTCTCGCAACTATTATTTTATTATTTACAAGAACTCTATATCCCACATCGCTATAACCCAATAAGATACCCATATCTGCCTTTTTGTCCCATTTAGAGTCTCTACACTGTTCAGGTCTTTTTACAAAAATTTTACTACCATACAATCGTAAATTTTCTACATTTGGCTTTCTCTTGAAAAATATTTCATACGGAGTTTTCTTTTCTATAGTATTAGCTAACGTACGATTTTTTAAATAAGTCGCTGCACAGATTATTTCTGGCCAAAATCTTTTATGTACATTTGCCTCTGCTAATAGACAACGTGCCATGTTCATTATTGTTCTATTAAATCTTTCCGCTGTACCATTCAGTTCATGTACGTACGCTGGACAATTGTTTATAATTATTCCTTTCTCTTTTGCAAATTTGTAGAAGCGATTATTTAAATATTCTGTGCCATTATTACATCTCAATATTTTTACTCTTTTTTCAGTTAAATTTTCAGATTCATTAATAAATTGAATTAAACAATCAAATACTTCATCTTCAGATTTTATGCAGTAAACTTGAGCTATTTTACTATAATCATCAATAAACGACACAAAATATTTTTCTCCTCTTAAACCCGCTGTTTTGAAGCTACCACATACATCAGTATGAATAATTTCTAAAATATCTTTTGCTTTTGTTCTATTGTTACTGAATGGCAAGTTATGCATCTTATTTTCAATACAAGTCTTACATTTCATAAACTCTGATTCAAGTTCGCTTGGAATGCCCACTAATAACTGCTGTTTACATAATGTATTTAGGTAGCCGAAATTTACATGTCCTAACATTCTATGCCATTTCTCCTTCGAACTCATGATATTCTTATTATTACTGTCGGCTGTATTTACTAACGTTTCTCCGTATTTCAAAGTACTTGTTATTTTGTAAGTTCGATTTTCCTTGTATGCTACAGCTATTAACTTATTATTCTCATCTATTATTTTTGCTTTATTTCCCTTTGAAATAATCGTATTGTTATTTGTTAATTTTCCAAAACTTATTAAATTGGCATTCATTTTTTCGGCATAAAAAACATTACTCATATTTACTTCATTTCGTTTACCAAACGCGTTGAAATAGCTTACTACATTCCCTATTTTCGTTGCTTTTATATATCTATTATCCCCCAAATAAATATTGACTGGTTCTTTAAGCAAAATACTTTTCTCAAAATAATTATCGTTATTAATTATATGATCGGTACACCTGCTATCTAATAACCACTGGATTTCGTTACCTAAACTGTCTTGACTATAGTTACTCTTCGCCGCGTGTGCCGTCGCTATCCATGCGCTCGCGCCTGATCCGCTCTGTTCGCTCGTGCTCGCTCCTTGTTGACCACGGAAGTTACTGCGTCCTCTGCCGTAGTTGCCTCTTCCGGCTCTGCCTCGGCTGCGACCACGTGTTGAGCCTCGCCATGTTCCGCCGTTGTGTCCTGTTTGGCCTCCATCTTGGCACTCTCTTGCAAAATGCCCCGGTTTTCCACACTTAAAGCAGCTTCCCTTTTGACTCTTCTTTGCCGCAAATACATTCGATCTTCTTTCATCATGGTCGTTATTGTTTTTCATTTCAGCAATTTGAATTTTATTCTTTACGTATGCTGCTGTTTGATCCTCTTCTTTTAATGTGTCTATTAAATCGCCAATGTAACTATACTGGCTCGGCAACGTGTTCAACATGTAATTCAATTTTTCCTTTTCGCTTATCTTAGCACCCGCGCTTCTCAATTCATTGACTGATTTTTCGAAATCACTAAAGAATGTTGCTGTATCACTATACTTCTCTAGTTTCATCTTTTCCAATTTATTTCGACACACAATCTGTAATGCCGTAGACTCTTTCAAATACATCTCGTCTAATTTTCTTATAATTTTATAAGCTGTAGTTTCTTCACAGATAAATTCCAGTTGTTTATTTGATATGGCACTATAAATCAAATTTATTGCCTTCAAATCATTCTCATCCCAGTCTTCCTTATCTGCTGTTACTTTTGCTCTGGTTATCACTTCATCACAATGTTTTAACTTTAGAAACATCGTAATTCTTTTCTTCCACATGCTGTAGTCTTCTCCATCAAACACCGGTATCGTGATTTCCTTTCTCTCCATTTTGTCTTCTTGCGTGTTCTCGAACGTTCCTTCGTGTTCGGACTCTCCTTTTATCTATCACTTCTACTCCACTCACACCGATGCTGGATCACCCAAGCAAACCAGAAGAACCACGCTCTGCTATCATGAAAGGATTGTGGATGCGGTAATACTTGGAGTAATATGTGATTTCAGTATAGCAAAAGTTTCTTTAATACTAGCTTAGTGATACAGTATAATGATCAACGTTCCTTCCTCTGCGCGAGTCTGTATAGCTCTGAGAGCGTAATGTACATTTGCTTCGCTCTCCCGCGACACTCACGTGACACACACGCTACACTCACGCTACATCCACGCACACGGGAATACATACGTCTACCCTCTCTTGCGTGCTCTAACTCTTACCATAGTTTCTCGCGTATAATATTATTGAATTTGACTATCGTACAATATAGATGTACATATATTCTAACAGAATGTTTACTTACTATTATCGGTCCGAAAGTAAAAAATACTAGTGAAACTGGGAGACCAATGGTCCCAGCTGAGAAACAATTATTAGAAATAATATGGTTATTAGCGACGCCAGATTCTTATAGGTACACACAGAAAAATATCGTTCTACAGCCAAGAAAAGCAATTACTCATTTTATTTTATTTGGTTTGAGTAATAGTTTTCTTCAACAAAGAATATTTTCTTAATATTAGTTTTAAGATATACTTATCATAAGTATTAGAAAAGCTTATCATCATGTGCTTAAAAGAAGAATTTATTCTTCTTTCAAGTATATTCTGAAACTTTATCTAAGAAAAGCAACATAAGCTTGATTTGAATATTTACTGATTCTTTAGGTAAGAATATGAAATACTTGGCTGTATAGAACAACATTCTTCTAGGTTAGGAGGTTTTCGTGCGCGGTCCGGAGGGGTACAGTTTAGAATATTAAAATTTTTGTCTTCAGATGGACTCGAACTCGGTTCCTCGTGGTTATGAGTCTGATACTTTATTACTAGGCCACATCTCTGATTATATTCTTAGTGCTGCAGTATCTAGTTTTGACAGAAGTGATTCATTGATTTCAAGTATATTCTGTAAACTTTATCTAAGAAAAACCACATAAGCTTGATTTGAATATTTACTGATTCTTTAGGTAAGAATATGAAATACTTGAAATCAATGAATCACTTCTATGAAAACTAGATACTGCAGCACTAAGAATATAATCAGAGATGTGGCCTAGTGATAAAGTGTCAGACTCATAACCACGAGGAACCGGGTTCGAGTCCACCTGAGGACAGGAATTTTTATATTCTAAACTGTACCCCTCCGCACCGCGCACGAAAACCTCCTAACCTACATTCCACTTAGGAACTATAGAATTAAAGAAAATTAAATAAATAAAAATAATATTAATTGTAATCATCAAGAATACAAATTCTTTTTTGAAGTAAACGATTATTCTAGATGAATAAAATTTTTACTTGATTCAAATAACGGATAAACTTCTCTCAAGAAAATGTGATATCTTTATTGAAGTATATGCTTCTCTTCCGTGGACTCTATATTGTAAGTAAACAGAATGTTCGTATTAATTTAACTCTTGAATGCTCCACCTCTCAAGAATCTCGTAAATGACACATGGGGTCTAAAAGACCCCAGCATGAAAAATGTCTCCTTACTCATTGATTTTTTGATATTTAGTTATGAAAATTATTTTCAATGTTGTTCAAGGCTTAGAAAAGAGAATAAAATGCTTATATTGTTAAAATTTCAATTTCAACATAGTATAAAAAATTAAGTAAACTGAGTACTGCTAAGTGTACAAGCGGGTAGGTCAATCACTCAACTTTCATCAATGGGAGCATGAGCTCCATTTTTGGGGGGAACATTTGAAAATATATCGATCTAAAGGGTTGGGGTCCGCTGGACCCCAGGGTGGCATTTAAGGGTTAATATTCTTGTTTCAAGTACTAAACTTGCTAAGATCTAGAATATGTTTTGAGTAAATGTGATACTTATGACGACTTTATGGTAGATTTGCTCATATATGAACTTATCAAATACTTGAAGTAAGTAATATTAACTTGTAGGTAGTATATATTTTTCTGTGTGTATGCTAAAATATATATTGTTTTTTATTTATACATAATATATGAATTTTCGCTCTTTCTGCACATCAAAAGCGAGTAATTCTTTGATTATAAGAGTGTATACTGTATATTATTTATTTATTTATTTAATTAATTAATTAATTAATAATATTAATTAATTAATTAATTAATTAATATATTATATATTAATATATAATGCTCTGTTAATTAATATATAATATATAATATATTAATTAATTAATTTATTTAAGCTATTACTATTATTTATTAAGTTGAAATCCTGGTTGAAATTAATTTAAAATTGATGTTCTTTTATATGACAATAGATCGATCGGAGAAAGATTTGATTTAAGCAAATCTACATTGTTTTCCTGCGTTGTTCGAATTACGACAGCTTTAAATGTCATGGCACTTCAAATGATTCATTGGCCAACAGAACAGGAGCTTCCATTGATAAAAGAACAATTTAAAGCTATGGCTAGAATTGATGGTGTCATAGGTGCTCTCGATGGGACATATGTGCCAATTAAAGCGCCATCAAAAGATGCCGAAACGTATATAAATCGTAAAATGCAATACGCCATAACGCTGCAAGCAATATGCGATGCCAATTTAAAATTCACAGATTGTTATACGGGATACCCTAGTTCAGTACATGACGCTAGGATTTTTAGAAATTCTGATATTTATCATTCGATACGTCAAAATCCAGAAAAGTATTTTCCACATGATGAATTTATTTTAGCAGATAAAGCATATCCTACTTTGAAGTGGTGTATTACTCCATATATGAATCGAGGAAATTTAAGAAAACAGCAAGAGAAATTTAATACACTACTTTCGCAGACAAGGCAAACAATTGAAAGAGCATTTGCTCTCTTATTTGGCCGATTTAGACGCCTAAAATATTTGGATATGAACGGAATCGATTTAATACCCGGAACAATACTTGCGTGCTGCGTTTTGCATAATGTATGCCTAGATTTTGGTGATGATTTAATACGCGAATACGTACAAGAAGGTATGGACGCAATAGTGGAAAATCAACAAGAACAGATTATATACGAGAGTGAAAATGAAAAACGAGTTGGAAATGAACGTCGGGATGCACTGTGTGAGGAATTAAACCGTAATGATGATTGATTATAATATCCTTATGTTTTATTAATTTGATTTTTGTTAAATATTGCGAATTCTTTGAGTACGACAAATAATATTTAGAAATATATAATGTACTTTTATTAATACATATAAGAAAGTAGGATTATACGGTTAAAAATAATATATACCGGGCTAAAATAATATAGTTTTAATTTCGATCACCCGGGCGATTTTTAGGATTAACGCAGTCTACCGCATCTTTGGCACAGATTAAAAAAAATAAAAACTCACGGTTTTTCTTCCCCATCCAAGAAAAACGACAAATTATTAAATCAAATATTGCTTAAATCACTAACACTCAATATGGTTTTTCTTGGATGCGTACTCTAATAATCTTCTTATAATCTATATTGACTGATATATAATTAATTTATGATTATATAAAATATATTATATAAAATAAACAAACCGGACGAAACAAAATTAAACAATCTCACAGCTTTACATTTGTCCATCATGCTTTCATAAGAATCGATACTTGATTGAAGAATTTTCTTTTTTTCTTCGTGCCTAGCTTTCTTCGTTTCTTCTCTTTCTTCAAACATCACTTTCAGGTCGCTCAGAGTCATTGCATTCGCTCTTTTTCGCCCTTTTTTTTATTAACTTCCGCATCACTAAGATTTATCTGTGTGACTGTAAAATAGCAAGGTAACTCATAATAAATAAAAACAGATTCTTAACTATAAACACATTTATAAATAAGTAATATTTGTCATACCTTCGGATTTATTGTCATCTCGTGATGAGCTTGCTATAGCAACAGGAGTAACATTGGGCTTATTTCCAAACAGTTCGTCAAGTTCCTCGAAGTTTTCACATTTTACTGGTGCTGCACCAGTACTTTTGGGACCCATATTGTCTATTTTTTTAAAGTACTTCTTCTTCATATATTTCATTTTTTCTTTGCATTGTGCTGCAACAAAATTATAGCCTTCGTGTTTCATATCGCAGGCAATTTTAGCCCAGATATCGTCCTTTTTTATGCAATTGGAACTAAAATCATCTTTGTATTTCTTGTACAAGTATAGGAGCATTGCTCTACTTTTATCCGTCCACAAGCTTTTCATTCCTTTATCCGGAGTTCTTCCATTACTTTCTTCTAAGACTCTCGGTTTCGTATTCTCATCAGTTTTCTCTAATTGTAAGTTAGAAATAAATGTCGTACAGCGAGACGAATTGGCTGCATCACTGAGATTTATATGTGTGACTGTAAAATAGCAATGTAACTTATAATACATAAAAACAGATTCTTAACTAAACACATTTATAAATTAGTAATATTTGTCATACTTTCGGACTTATTGTCATCTCGTGATGAACTTGTTATCGCGACATCAATATCTTTTTCGGGTAACATAATTTCGTATCCATACGGTTGCAGAATAGTTTCAATAATGTTCTCAGTCAAAGAGATAAAATTAATTTTACCTGCTGTAAAAGTATCGTTTAAGGGGGTTATATTACTTGTTGTATTAATTGTAAACATTTTAACAATTAACTTCGAATTTCCATAAAGCAAGGAAGTAGATATTAAGCATAAAAAAGCGTGTTTGAAAACAGAATTCGTGTCTATTGAGACACGACAAAGGGCAATGTAGATACACCGAACCTCTAATGTATATTTTGTTAACTTACTTATTTTGTCGCGTAATAATACTTTTGACATCTCTGCATCAAAAATTGGAACTCCACCGGCGCCTTCTACAACTTCGTACAAAGTTTGGGATTGTGATCCACATTTTATCGCAGACATGTTTTCGAACTTCTTATATTCTTTCTCGTGACCACGTGTAATACGCGAAAAGTACGTTTCTGCGCATGACAGGTAAACTCTACCTCAGTCGCGAGCAGGGTACGTTGAGGAATGCCCTGGGTAATTTCTCAAGGCTTTCTGAACGCTAGTAGGTAAAGGTAGCTTTTTCCCCGCTGACTTTCTGAACGGGTTTAGAGGCATTTTTACTCTATGGGTAACGTTTACGAACGCAGCCCAAATGGTTCATACTTTTCCACACAAAACCACTGCCTATAGGTTGCGTTCGGAAACGCAACTACCCTGCGTTCCGATTCCCCACCTGGGTGCTGAAAATCTATAGTGCACGTGACATATACTATAGGATTTTTAGCACTCGGGTGGGAATCCGAACGTAGCCCTAAAGGTAGATTCGGGTAGTAGTGGTGGGGGGCAGGGTGCACCCCGGGTGTAAGTAGTTTCCGAACACCAACGTATAGTTGGCAAACAAATTAAAAATTATTTATAATTATCTTTTCTAATCGTTTGGAAATCATTTGGAGAAATTTGGAAAAAACTTTTTAGAGTTTGGAAAACCATACAATAATAGAAAATCAATTAAGCGTATAGTTGGCAGACATATAGTCTAAAAAAATTTTTTTTATTCAATCGCTCCAAAATTATTTGGATAAAGTGTCGAAATATATTTTATTGTTTATACTTTATTTTAATAAAAATTAATTAACAAGTGAACGATTTCTTATTAAATTTTAAATAAGGATGTTTCCCATTTTATCAACTATATATCGACAATGATGAAAAAACGATATTACCATCTGTGGTAATTTAGCTTTTTCAGACCTCAATATATTTGGCAGACAATTATTATTTTTTCTTTTAATAAGATCGGAGCGATTTCTAGCATCTAGGCTTATTTTTAGTAGGTGGTTTTGATGGAAATATTTTGCTAAAAATATTATGAAATCGATGAAAAATGAAATTAAAGTTATTGAAAAATTACTGAATATATTTCAAAATGAATAATAATTTTTCTTATGAAATGTAATATATGTAATACTGTGTAATATAAGGAAAGTTAAATTATACTATTAAAAAGTAATAACAAAATTTCTTTTATGTTAGGTATCGTGAAACGTACGGAATAATAATAAAATGGGGTCAATTGAGAGATAATTTAAGTAAAATATTTCTATCAAGTTTCCTTATGCGTTATGCATTATGTGTTATGCAGAAGTGTGTGCTCCCCGCCGTCAGTGCATACATTGCATGTCTGTCATACTGCCATATAGCATATAGTCGTATAATAATACGCGTAGTTAAAAAGTTTGGAGTAATAAAATTTATAAGACAGAAACATTCATTATTTAAGGAATGCATTAAGTTCAACTGTTATGTAAAAACCAGAAACATGAATCTCTATAGTGCCATAAGTTAATCCAGATAGCACGGAGAATTGAAAAAGAATTCTTTTTAAATTCCCGATTTTTAAAATGTATTCTTTTTCCGTATCCATTTCTGTCCCAAAACAACTCTTAAGAGTTCAGAAGAAATTCTTTTCTATGTCACCAATTCTGAGTTCTTCTTCAGATACAAAAAAAATCACTTTTCTACTCCATAAGAATTCGTAATATATTTGAAATTATGTTTAGATAGTATTCTAATAGAGCTCTTTCTAAGCGCTATTTCGAATGCATTGCGATTTCTTATAGAATAGAAAAATAATTCCTTTGCATCTGAAGGATAAGAAAAAATCCTTCATAATCTGTCCAAAAACAGTTTCTACATCAGAAAGAACATAAAATGTACTAATCCATTTTATGTTCTTTCTGATGCAGAAACTGTTTTCGGATAGATTATGCGAAGGATTCTTTCTTATCCGATGTTACAGACAGAATATTAGGATTATAAACACTAAAATTAGGAATATAAAAATATAGGAAAATATAAAATAGAAGTATCCATGACTCAGGTATATCGATTAATGATTATATTACTAAATTGGTATACAGATTTGAAATATTGCAAGTATCATTAATTGTTATAACAAACAATTCGTATAATATGAGCGACATATATTTATCGTACATACAGACATGCGTAAAATAAAATTTTATATGCAAAATAATCAATGTATAATATGATATTATGAAAATATAAGTGTCCCGAAAGAGTGGTCGAGTAACGATTCGAAATTCTACAAGCATATTGTTACTTCGCAGAAGCAGCGACGATCGTTGTATTTCGGAATTCGGACGCGCTTCCGCGCGTCCCGTTAATGCTTCATCGGATGAGTCTTTAGCGATTGGAAGGAAAACATACGTATATGTACTTCGATAGATATGCATCAATCAATTGGCAGTAAATGGCTTATATAAAATGTGTTGACGCATGAGCTTTTTCGCCGGGGCAACAAGGCGATTTTTTTTCTCCCTTTTAGGCAAGACCGCTCGGATCAACGCGCATAAAAGCACATATATTGTACATTGACTTTCACACATCGTAGAAAAACACGCCGGAAAATCGATCGTGTTAATTAGATAATTTATGTCCCGACCGGTATACGCGTCCAGCACATTTACACGCGATTACATTTTAACGTCTATAACACGAAAGCGGGCTCATTGAGTTCCCTCGAGCGGCCGATGCAAAATAATAATCAATGTATAATAAAACATAATAAAATTAAGTTTTCTTTCATCTTAAATCAAAATTAAACTCATTTTCATACCGTTACAAATAATACGTACATCGCTTGTACAAATCGAGCTCGATAAAAGTAGAAAAAAATAGCGCCAAAAATGTGCTTCCTGAATCCACCTATAATATAATCTAGGTCTTTTTTAACCGGTCACTAGCGTGCTGCAGCCACTTCTTTATAAACGTCCCAATGTCGTTCTTAGGAACGTTCTTTATTTTCGAGATAGTTTCTGCAACATAATGTTTTGTAAGTAGGTATATATTAGATATTGTAAAAGTTAAACATTAATATTTGGTAATCTAAAAACTGAAGAAGAAATGTTGCTTATTAACTCACCGACAATGAGTTGAGAAATTCGAGTAGTTTGAAATTTTAATGTGTTCCTTTGACCGGACCAAGAATACTTTATTGCTAGCTGATTCGACATTAAGAAGCGCAATGTGGCTCTGGTGAATTTACCTGCATCAGATCCTCCGATCATTTTTATCTCATTAATCTGTGAAAATAAAAGCAAATATATCATTACGATTTGAGCATTTGTATTGTAAAGAAAAGTATGACAATTAAATAATCTCTTACGTAGAATTTTTGTACTTCCAAGGACTCGACAAGATTTCGTTCCAATTCTTCGAATTCTTCAACAGTTTGCAAAGGAAAGGACCCCGCACAAAATCATAAGGATTTTGGACCTCACTGAAAATTTCTGAAACTTTGATATGTTACAGGTTATGACCTCCTGATCAAAAGTCCTCATGGGTGCAAGACTAAAAAATGGATAGATTTTGAGATATAGAGGTTAGAAGGTCATCAACTGCCTCTACAAGCGCCACTCGGCGCGCGTATTTTTATGACTGCATTCGTGTGTGTTTGTGTGTGTGTGAGTGTGTGTGTGTGTGTGCGCGTGTGCGTGTGTGTGTGCGTGTGTGTGTGCGTGCGTGTGTGTGTGTGTGTGTGTGTGTGTGTGTGTGTGTGTGTGTGTGTGCGTGTGCGTGTGTGCGTGCGTGCGTGCGTGTGCGTGCGTGTGTGTGAAACACACACACACACACACACACACACACACACACACACACACACATAAACACACACGAATACAGTCATAAAAATACGCGCGCCGAGTGGCGCTCGTAGAGGCAGTTGATGACCTTCTAACCTCTATATCTCAAAATCTATCCATTTTTTAGTCTTGCACCCATGAGGACTTTTGATCAGGAGATCATAACCTGTAACATATCAAAGTTTCAGAAATTTTCAGTGAGGTCCAAAATCCTTATGATTTTGTGCGGGTTCCTTTCGATAAAAGACTCGATCTGCTCTTCTACCATTTCATCTGGCACTTCTATGCCACAATCTTTTATTAAATTAACGATATGATTCAACTTCGTGTTGAGGTATTTGTAATATGTTACAAATCGTTCTTTGGTCAATGGTTCTAAAAATATTAATTTAAATATATATATTATTATTGTAAGATTAGTGTTTGTATTATAAAATTACAAAAAAAAATTTTACAATTCTGTTACGTTAAAAGTTACAAGAAACTCATTGTTTTTAATTATGAGTGTCGCGCAATAAAAATATATACTATAAAAAAATTAAAAACAGAAATTTGTTAATCATTTCTATAATGTTTATAAAGTGTTGCATGTTATTATTGCATGTTGTTTTATTCTATATAATACACATACAATTAAAAATTGGTCTTTATTACAACCAAACTTATCCTTAGATATATTGTGCTTGAACAGGTATAAAGAAGCTTAAGGAAGAAATTAATTATAATCGCTTTACTATTCCATCATCCAAGCAACTTCCGCTCCGAGAGGAAAACTGTTATTGTAAGGAAAATAGAAAAATGAAAATGACTTTAGTCATGACGAATATTAAGCGTAAGTTAATTACTTGTACATATATGTTATACAATGTAATGGCATGCAATAATAAAATGCAACATTTTACAAATAAAATTTAAATTAATAACAATTTTATATTTTTAATTTAATTTCAATTTCTTCAACCATTAAATTACAAACAATAATTTATCACGTGTATAATTACGTTTTTGCACTTGGTGGTATTGTGTCGTACGATTTTTCGCACTTCTGGCAAGAACAGGATTTGCATTTATTTCCAGATCAGCATTTACAGCTTCAAAAACATTTCAATTTTCTTATTAGGAACGTAATACTTAATATGTACACAAAATAGAATGGCATTCTCCAAACCAATTTGCAATGTAATTCATAAAGTCATTTCCATCTTATTCTCGGAAAAACTTCAAGCTACAACCATTTGTCATTCAAAAGACATTGCTAATTGGATTCAGAGATGATGTTTTCTCTTGGAAAACTGTGACCGATGCTTTTAAATTATAAAAAAAGTAGTTGACTTGTTACAGGTCAGATACAGGAGATAGGCAGTACTGGCGTAACTCAACGTAAAGCCTATTCTACAATAGCCATAAGAGTATATGCAGTAAGGAAATTGATCAACCACAGTCGATTATTCTTGGACTATAAAAATCTCATTGACTAATTAGCTTATTGCTTACATCTCACTGCATCTCTTACGTCTATTGTAGAATGGACTTTAGATACGGACGCTTATATAGATGCTTGCTGTAATCAGCTGATCAGTACACACACACATACACGTACACACGTACACACGCACACACGCACTGTCTCCCTCTCCCTCTCCCTCTCTCTCTCGTAAGTCTACCACTTTTTATAACTATTCCTTTTTATAATTTTAATCAGACTTACCTGTCATATTTTCAGTTCTGCGCTGTTTAGAAGGTACAATTTCTGTCTTTTCAACATTTGTCCTTGCAACATTTGTCCTTTCAACATTTGTCCTTTCAACATTTGTCCTTTCAACATTTGTTTTTTCAACATTTGTTTCTTCAACATTTGTTCTTTCAACATTTGTCCTTGCAACATTTGTCCTTCCAACATTTATCTGTTCAACATTTTGGACTTTTACATTTGATGTTTTCTTGCCTGAATGTGTCGACGCTGAAAAAAAATATATGATACAACAGTATGCCTACACATTATCCCAATTAAAACAAAAACATAATATAAATGAAACGCGAGATTTACTTTGTTTTTGCAAAGTGGTAGTAGCAGCTTTTCCAATAGTTTTAGATGTACATGTTGAATCTAAGTTGAACTCTTGCAAAGAGGATTTTTTCCCAGTACAATTATTTTCATTATAGGTCTGTTCTTTGCAGCTGAACTGGCTGCACTAGTTCAGAGTTTATCTTTTTTACACCACATTGGAAGGAAAAGGATGAACTCTGAAGCCAGTGCAGCCAGTTCAGCTGTAAAGAACAGACCATATATGATGCCTCTGTCGGTGATACACATGAGCTTCCACATTCTACAAATTGACTCATGCAGTATTATTCGTTCACAATTATGCCAGAATAACATGCGATTACATAACAATAACAATGCATTTTACATGAAATTACCTGATATATTACTCTTGTCTATTACGTTGACTGTTGAACTTTTTGGTACGTTAACGGTTGTCGATTTTGCATTTACTGGAGAGAGTTCACATTTATCCGAATTTGTAGACTGATAATTAGATGGTGGTAACACAAACGAGTTTGCAGTATATATCTCTTCGGTTACTGCAAAATATATGATATTTAGTTACGTATATTTATGTTGCTATTTTTTAAAATAAATTTCATCGGAAATTTACTTTACATTACCTTCTTCCTCCTCCTCCTCCTCCTCCTCCACCTCCTCCTCTTCCTCTTCTTCTTCTTCTTCTTTTTCTACTTCTTCTTCCGACGCCGACGTTTCGTTCAGAAGCCATGCTGGCTTTCTCCTCTTTCGTATCTTTTGTGCCTCAGATGCCTTAATAGCTTTCTCACACATGTCATCAGTATCTTCATTTGTAGATACGTTAATGCAGTGCTCTTCTACTTGATTAGCTAATTGAAAAGACTCTGCAAAAAGTGTTAGTTTTCATTTGTGTACAGTAAGTTAATATTTTCTAAATATTTAACATTTTTGAAAAAAACGCACCAAAAGGTCCCAAACGTTTACGGCATTCGTATATAAGCCAGTCATCATCTGGACGTAGATAATGCATTTTGTTTTTATAAAATTTGACGTGTTTTGGAGGCCAAAAAACTTTGTTTGATTCTAAATCCATCCAATTTTCTGGTACGAGATTACAAAAGTCGCCGAAAAATACTACAAAGTACTGCATCTGCAAAGTACGATTCCACATCACCTCATATCAATCTTGTAAAAGAGGCATGGCATAAGTAATGTTTTCGATTGTCATTAAAAATCCTTTACGATCAATGCATTGTACAGGCCACATTTGTAAAGGTGACAGATTTTCAACTTTGTATATATTCATATTACTTGAGGGACACGGATAATGTAAAATATCAGATCTCTTTAGAAATTTATTACCAAGAACAACAATCTTATTTTCCATTAATCCAATGTGCTTAATCATCACGATAGTTGCATCAGTCAGGAAGCAACAGTTGTCTGGCCTTTTATTTGATAATTCAAACATGCGGATTTGTAGAATTCGGTGCTCGCTGTGGCAACCCAAAGGAAGTTCTGACACAATTGGCTTCTTGAGTATAGGATACTTCAAAATCTTCTGATTCTTCTTATTTTGAGGATGTATGAATCTAATGGACCGTACATCTTTACATCTTCATTTAAATGAATAAGAGAGTGAATGTTACTCACAACATATTGCTCCCCATACAACGTCTTAAATTGCTGTACAAAATAAATCAGCAATTCTTTAGCATAAGCGTTGTTTCTATAGCAATTTCGGGGATCGCACAATATCCGTACAGCACAATTAAGACTGTTAAAGTGAATTAAATATTCTTCAGGAAGAAAATGTTGCAAAATAATCGGTCCGAGATATAACAAGAAGAACCGAAATTCAGTGCCTTTCCATCGACATAACTCCGACAAGCCTCGAGGTTTTCTATTGAAGTCCTTAGGCACCCATTGCGCTGTGACAATTATGGAATCTGACAATTTTTGTATAGCCTGTGAACTAAACCTCGGACGTCGATGATTATCTAACCAGCTCATTAATAGGGATTTCATGACACCCAAGAATACTACGTGCAGAGAATCAAGGGGAAATTGTCGAACCATATCAATAGACAAACACTCAAACGGTGAAGTTCCAATATGGTGTTCTTCGTTCGCTCTGCTTCTGAAAGTATCGTCAGTTCGTAGCGGTGCTGATTCAGAAAGAAAAACCATTCGATCTCGAAATTCACCTTCCTCAGTACATTTGTCGCAGCTAAAGTATCCATTGAACTGTTTGGTACATTTAACATAAGACCGTGCAGGACTGTCACAAACTATGCATCGTAAAGTAACATTATATCGTATTCCATTTATGACAATTCCTTCATCTTGCAATTGTCTATACTCATCGATAAACGGTGTCAGGTAGTTATGAACTGAAGATGGTTTCATGTTACCATAATAAATCCCAATTATAAATGGTCTATTCAAAGAAGAATCGACAAGCTTTCCTAAAATAGGCCACAAACATGTTCCAGTAGATTTCGCTATGGGTAGACCATCGATATTTATATCAAACAATAATTCTACTTCGTTGATACAAGTTGAATCATGCAGCTGCTCTTCGATCGCTTTCTTCAATCCATAATGAAGATATTCTCTAGGCGGACAACAACCAATTTCGAAATTAGAAGTTCGAAGTGTTCCCAATAGAGTTCGAGAATCTTGCGGCAAATCGTTAAATCCTGCTTTTCTAAGCAGTTTCAAAAGGCGGTTTAAATGCATGTGTTTGATTTCAGACTGTACCGCAAATGATTTCAATTCCTCAGCGAAATTAAAAGTATCCTGAATAAACTGAGGATCATCTTCAGATTCTTCTTCTGAAGAATCAGTCTCATGTCTACTGTCCATTATATCTTGTACAATTTGATTTTCATGATCCACCTGAATGTCCTTAATATCAATGTTGTCTATAAAATTATGTGTCTCTTCAGATTTGTTATCAATTTCTGTTCTAAAATTGTTTCTTTCTTCAGGTTGCCTCTGCCTAATGTAACAAATGTCAGGTTGTAGCTCGTTTGTAATCACTAAAGATGAATCAAGAAGATGTTGATCCTTTGTCCATTGGGCAGCGAGTCGACGAAAAATCTGCCGTTTTGACAGATTGGTGTACCTTTTTCGATTTTGCATTTTCCTATAATTATTATAATTTTAAATATCTTTGAAAATTATTGTACAAAAAAAAGTGGAGAAGAGGGAAATATGGAATCCTACTTTGTTTTTGAGTAATTTCTTGTACTACATTATAAGCTCAATTTTTTTCATTCTTGATATGCTTAGGTGTTTTAACTATTCTATTGGCCAATTCTAGCTTTCAATTTATAATTCTTCGCTTACAAGAAAAGCTGTATAAAGATTATCGAAAAGTGAGCAAATGAGTCATAAGTCGTAATGTGCTGGTAATATGGACCCCACTATTTTTTGGATGCAAAAAATTAAAAAAAAATCACAAAATGTTGAATGCCTTTCAAAAAAGTAATTTATTTAAAAACAAAGTTATTGTAAAAGAAATATATAATAAAAAATATATTGTTTTATCAAAACATTAATATATAAGAAAAAAATTATCTAAAGACAAAATTTATTTTTTTTATCTATCGAAAGAACCACACATTGCATAAATCACACATATTCTTCTTTCTTTGCTCTTGCACACTCATTGTGACTCCAGAAATTACATTGAATCCACGTAGATATTGACCCAGCACTTTGGAAATCCATAATACAAACATTGTCATCTTGAAAAAACAATAGCAGCTACTACAAAACAAAAAGAACTAAATATTTTTAAACGTAAAAATGTTAGAATTTAAATAACATGATATATGTTAAGTGTCTGGTTCTAAAAATTACCTATTTCAAGAGAAATAGATTAATTAATCTGCCGCCATTAAAAATTAACAAACCTAATGCTCTTACCCCTTAGAGGACAATGTAACAAACAAGTTCTAGTCACTTTTAAAGTACAACTAAGTGTTTTTGAGATATGAAGGAGTTCCATATATATATTACCATCTTCTCCTCTAATTTATTATAAAATGTATACACCATATATATATAAACTATTTTTCATGTAATCCAAAATTATAAACCCTGGTAACCATCTCCGATAGAAAACGATTAAAAACGGCTATATCTGTATCGTTTTTAATCGTATCTTATCGGTTCTATCGTTGCATATTTAGAAGACAGATAAAACATTAATCGAATCAAATCGGTTTCTATCGTTTTAGATTCGAATAAGAAAATAACTATACAAATTTTATAGTTATGAATCGTTTTCTATATGTACAATTATTGCCCGTCTGAATCAATCGTATATACACGATATAATATATATCGTTATTTATGGTAATAATTTTACCGTATGCATTAATACGGATATATAAGAATAAAATGATAGACATCTCATCGATATTTATATGACTTAACCAAACCGATATATCTATCGTTTCTTATCAGGATTTTCTGACATACAACTTATCATCTTTTTTACGGCAGCAAATCGGTTCGTTTTCTATTGTATATCAATGATATAAATTGAATTGTTTGAAAACCTTCTACTTTATATATGTTTTTATAAGGTTAAAACAATAGACATCTCGTCGATATTTATACAACTTAAACGAACCGATACATCTATCGTTTCTTATCAGGATTTTCTGACATACAACTTATCATCTTCTGTACGGCAGCAAATCGGTTCGTTTTCTATCGTATATCCATGATATAAATTGAATCGTTTGAAAGCCTTCTACTTTGCATATGTTTTTATAAGGTTAAAACGATAGACATCTCGTCGATATTTATACGACTTAACCAAACCGATACATCTATTGTTTCTTATCAGAATTTTCTGACATATAACTTATCATCTTCTTTACAGCAGCAAATCGGTTCGTTTTCTATCGTATATCAATGATATAAATTGAATCGTTTGAAAACCTTCTACTTTGCATATGTTTTTATAAGGTTAAAACGATAGACATCTTGTCGATATTTATACGGACTTAACCGAACCGATACATCTATCGTTTCTTATCAGGATTTTCTGACATATCGTATATCAATGATATAAATTGAATCCGCATCAACCAATCGGCGATTAGTTCGCGACAATGCCGCTAGGTCGCGCATGATGGAAAGCGTTACTCGTATTTAAAATACATCCAGTCATAATATATAAGCAGACCCCCTGCGAGGCAAAAAGCAGAGAAATCCAGTATCGTAACTGGAGCGATCTCTTCCTATAAGGACCTCCTGGCGGTAGCCGCCCCGGACACCGAACACCGAGCCCAGTGGCCTCCGACTCCTGGCGCTAGTTGCCCCGTTCCCGGCGTTCTTCAAAATGATAAAAACCGATTGAAAGAAATGAATCGGTATGAATCTGATTCCTATTCGTAACGATTGAAATGGATTGACTAAAACCGATTCAAACGATTCATTAACCATATTAAAAACGATAGAAACTGATGTGCAGTTGATAAGACATTTACGATAGGATCCCAAGTATTTTGTAACGTGAGTGTTCGAGATTACGCTCGCGTTGCGCCATCTCATCAGATGGCAGCATCGATCGGGTATCGACAGGCCGGATCGACGCGGCAGCTTGCGCAAGCACGGGCGCGCTCATCGCGAGCTTCTCCCTAGCTTCAGAGAGAAACATGTCCGCGTTGTGATCGTACGTACGACGTGTGCTCTGTGAGTTCTGTTCGTAGAACTGCATACCGTGCCGCTCGCAGTGATTGAAGCTGCCAAGAGACTGTAAAGTGTAAAGAGACCGCTCACCCCAGCCAGCTCTGGTACATCAACACGACGACTCAGGCTCACACGTGCGCGAGTGCCGACCGCCACGTGTCTCAACGGCTCACGGGCGAATCACCACGAGCGAGGCAATTCATATAATTGTCTCGCGCATCAAAGACTTATCATTCATACACCGCTCATCATTTCTCAGGTCAGATTGTATATATTTAGACGCATTAAAGACGGCTCAGACTGTGGTCTGAGTTACATTAAACAAAAGAAAGAATTTGTTAACACCCTCCACGCGCGTCCTTCTCATCCCGCTACCATCGCCGGGATTAATCAGCGATTTCGCGAACATTTGGTCCTTCGAGCCGGATGCGTGGAACTTATGGTGTAACTCAGACACAGATCACGTGAAAGGGGCATGCCCTCCGCGATGTGCCACGTAGACATTATAGCGCTGTCGCGAGTGAAAGACAGACATTCTCGCGCTCGCTCGCGAGTGTTACACGAGTGTTCACGCGCCCTCGCGAGTGTCACATAAACAGTATCACGTGCTCAATACATGACTCTCGCTTCGCATAGCGCTTTCTCTCGCGTTCCTCGAACGTTCTCGATTCGTGCAGCATTTTCTTACACGTGTCTTGACATTTCTCAGGTTTCTCATCGTGAACAGCTCAGGGGCGGCTCATCATGACGGATCCCGCCAAAACCGGGACGGGAGGGAAGACCTCTCCATTACTCGAGCTGCCGACCGACAAGCGCACTTCAGAGCGTCAGGCCTCACCGGTGCGGCTGTCTCACCGGAGATTCTCTCAACCCGTCATGGGAGATGCTCGTCGAGCGATACGAAAACAAACGCCTGCTCATTCAGTCGTATCTGGACCAACTCTTTGCCAGCTCAACACCAGTGCAGAGAAACGCCGCATCACTGGACAAGTTGCTCAACACCTTCAAGGAAGGAATAAAGGGCCTGCAAGCCTTGGGCGTCTCACAGGATCTGGGAGACAGCATCCTGGTGTACCAGCTGTCCAGGCAGCTGGATCGCCAGACGAAGGAGCAGTGGGAGACGTCCCTAGGAGCAAAACGCGAGTATCCGCGATTCGAGCAGCTCGAGCAGTTTCTCACCTCTCGAGCTCGAGCACTCGAGAGGATAGAGTCCACGGTCAGCTCAGGGAGCACGGTCGCCTCAACATCCAGGCGTTCGACAGCTCACCATGCGGCAGTTCAACCGGCCCGCACGGAATCATCAGACGGCTCCACGGTGTACCCGTGTGACTGCTGCAACGGCACGCATTTCGTTGTGACGTGCACAAAATTTAGGGATCTCTCACCGGTCGAACGACAGAAACTTGTCATCTCACGGAGGCTCTGCTTCAATTGCCTCGGCCGCCACAACGTCCGCTCATGTAAGAGCTCACGGGGGTGCAAGAAGTGCACCAACCGACACCACACGATGCTGCATGAAGCTCATCAGGCGAACTTATCAGCAAAGCCGAGCACCAGCTCAGCTGCGGCAGCTCAATAGGAAGATGGTGCAATCGTCGCTCACTCCTCTTTGGCCCGCTCATCACACTCAACCTTATTAGCTACGGCCCTGGCTCAGATAAATTCATTTGTGACTACTCAGCGCGTACGGCTTCTCATCGATTCAGGTTCAGAACTCACCTTCGTCTCTGAATCACTCATTCGTCAGCTCAACATTCCTCGTCATCATTCTGTCATCATCATTACTGGAATTGGGGGCGAAAAGTCAACTCAAACTCGAGGAGTTGCCTCACTCCAGCTCCGCTCACTTTACTCAAGATCAGACGTCATCATTCAAGCTCACATTCTGCAGACGTTAACCAACATCTTGCCATCATTCAACGCTGCACCACAGGAATGGCCGCATCTCACCAAGTTAATCTTGGCCGATCCAGACTTTCTCACACCACGGCCAGTGGATATCATCATTGGAGCTGACTCATATGGGCAGATCATCAAGCCCAACATCATCAAACAAGATCCATTGATGCCAATTGCGCAGCTCTCAATTTTTGGATGGCTCGTTCTCGGACCTGTCGACACATCATCATCGGCATCTGCTGCAGTGCACCATGCCTCGATTCAGGAGAGAGAAGATGCTCTCGACGAGTTGCTGGCGAAATTCTGGACACAAGAAGAAGTGCCTGCAAGTAATACTCATGATCTTACGCCTGACGAGCAAAGATGTGAAGAATATTACAAGAGCACTGTTTCGCGGGACTCAACAGGTCGCTACACGGTTCGACTTCCGTTAAAATCATCACCTGATACTCTTGGGGATTCGTATCACACTGCGCATCGATGCCTGCAGGGCTTACTAAGAAGGTTCGCACGAGATGACAACTATCGACGCCTGTATCATCAGTTCATGACAGAATATCGAGAGCTCAATCACATGACGGAGGCTTCACCCGTTTCCAGCCAGCACGCGCAATATTACTTGCCACATCACGGCGTGCTCAAACCAGACAGTGCAACCACAAAATTACGTGTGGTGTTTAATGGCTCGAGTGCATCTACATCCGGCCGCTCACTCAATGATATCATGTATACGGGAGCCAAGTTGCATTTAGACGTCACAGACGTTTTGCTCTGGATTCGACAGTTTCGGCATTTAGTGGCAACTGACATCACCAAAATGTACAGGCAAATCAACGTACATAAGGATGACTGGAATTTACAACGGGTTCTCTGGATCGACAAACAACTCAAGGAAGTGGAAAATTATCTAACAACGGTCACGTATGGTACCAAGGGTGCCCCGTTCTTAGCAGTGCGAACACTGCTGCAACTGGTGAAGGATGAAGGCCATAAGTTTCCCCTTGCAGTGCCGCCACTCACTGAGGGTCGATATGTTGACGACACCTTTGGAGGCGCCGACACAGTTCAGCAGGTAAAGGAAATTGCAGTGCAACTGAAGAATTTGTGCATGGCGGGCGGTTTTCCATTATCAAAGTGGCACGCGACTCATCAAGATGTGCTCACTGCGGTTCAAGCAGAAAAGGAACAGGGCTCGCAAATTGCATTTGACGATTGCACAACCAAAATCCTCGGATTAAACTGGCTTCCTCACGAAGATTCATTCACATTCTCAACAAGGATCTCATCGCACACCACTCAGTTCACCAAACGCCTCGTTTTGTCTGAAGTGGCTCAGATATTCGATCCACTAGGCTTTGCATCACCAGTAGTGATCAAGGCGAAGATGCTCTTGCAGGAGCTATGGCTTCATAAGCTCCGATGGGATGAACCACTGCCATCCCAGCTCTCATCACGGTGGCTCACTATCAGAAAAGAACTCACCAGCTTAAGCAGAATCTCAATACCTCGATGGTATAACACATGGAGTACCTCGTCAGTGGAATTTCACGGCTTTTCTGATGCTTCTCAACTAGCAATGGCTGCAGTCGTATATATCACCGTCCGCAGCTCAAACGGCGCCACGATTTCATTGGTGTGCTCCAAAACTAAGGTAGCACCGCTCAAACGGCTCACCATCCCGAGACTTGAACTCTCCGCAGCACTGCTGCTCTCAAGGCTCATGCAATACGTTCAAGCCACCTTGAAGTTGAACGTTACAGCAATTCACCTGTGGACGGACTCTGTTGTGACACTCACGTGGATCAAATCTCATGCATCGCGCTGGAAGGATTTTGTGAGAAACCGAGTTTCTCAGATTCAAGATCTCACTGCAAAGGCACACTGGAGATACGTACCTGGTACATCCAATCCAGCCGATTGCGCATCACGAGGATTGACTACTTCTCAACTTCAAAGCCACTCATTATGGTGGACGGGACCACCGTGGATACTCACACCTGAAGCATGGCCATCACAACCCGCGCTGTCGGACGAGTTGAGCTGCAGTGAGGCCCGTCCTGGCATTGCGCTACATGCAGCGGCATCTCAGTTGGAATACCACTGGGACCTCATATATAGGTACTCAACCCTCAATAAATTATTGAAAGTAACAGCTCTCTGTTTCAGGTTTATCTCTCTCTTGAGAAAGCGCCGAGCCAAGTCACTGGACTTGCACTCAGCTTTGGAGAAGGCCAGACTATTCTGGATCAAGGCTACTCAAGCGGCATACTTCACGCATGAGATCAAGATGCTCACGGCCAATTCGAGACTACCACCTACTCACGCATTCAGTCGATTGACTGCGTACATAGACGCTCAAGGGGTTATCCGAGTTGGCGGCCGCCTCAACCAATCAGCACTAGCTCAAGACAACAAACATCAGGCGATTTTACCTCGCCACTCACGGTTCTCAACTTTAATCATCGCCCACGCCCATTTGCGTACTTTACATGGAGGAACACAGCTGACATTGGCTCATGTCAGGCAACAATATTGGATCATCGGCGGACGGGCTCCGGTGAAGTCTCATATCTTACGGTGTGTCGTGTGTGCTCGGCAGAGGGGGATCCGTGCTCATCAACTGATGGGCCAACTACCTCTCTCTCGGGTTACGCCGTCACGTCCGTTTGCTCATACAGGAGTCGACTATGCCGGACCGCTCACCATCAAGACATGGAAGGGACGAGGTGCGAAAACATACAAGGGATGGATCTGTGTGTTCGTCTGCTTTTCCACCTCCGCACTTCACCTCGAAGTAGTCAGTGACTACTCATCAGAAGGATTCATAGCAGCCTTCCGAAGATTTGCAGCGAGAAGGGGAATTGCTCAGACCATGTACTCGGACTGCGGGACAACTTTCATTGGAGCAGACGCCGCGCTCAAGAAAATGTTCGTCCAAGACGCTCAAGAACATCAACGGATTGCTCAAGTGTTGCAACTTGACGGCATAAGATGGGAGTTCAACCCACCAGGTGCTCCACACATGGGGGGCAAGTGGGAGGCGGTTGTAAAGTCCGTGAAGTTTCATTTGAGACGGACTATCGGGGAGACTCTACTCACGACGGAAGAACTAACAACGTTGCTTACGCAAATAGAGGCCATTCTCAACTCAAGGCCGTTGGAACCGTTGAGCGACGACCCTGAAGACGTCTCAGCGCTCACCCCAGGTCATTTTCTCATTGGAGGTCCACTCACTACCATACCCGAGCCATCTCTGATCGACCTGGCAACCTCGCGACTATCTCGGTGGCAGCTCATCCAGCAGCATGTTCAACAATTTTGGGCGCAATGGTCGGCGCATTATCTGCAACGCCAGCAGGCGATATCCAAGTGGCATCATCCTACCCATTTTATCAGGATAAAGGATCACGAGTAAGGAATCATCAACAAGGTTGCTGATGGCGGGCGGAATGTTCGAGATTACGCTCGCGTTGCGCCATCTCATCAGATGGCAGCATCGATCGGGTATCGACAGGCCGGATCGACGCGGCAGCTTGCGCAAGCACGGGCGCGCTCATCGCGAGCTTCTCCCTAGCTTCAGAGAGAAACATGTCCGCGTTGTGATCGTACGTACGACGTGTGCTCTGTGAGTTCTGTTCGTAGAACTGCATACCGTGCCGCTCGCAGTGATTGAAGCTGCCAAGAGACTGTAAAGTGTAAAGAGACCGCTCACCCCAGCCAGCTCTGGTACATCAACACGACGACTCAGGCTCACACGTGCGCGAGTGCCGACCGCCACGTGTCTCAACGGCTCACGGGCGAATCACCACGAGCGAGGCAATTCATATAATTGTCTCGCGCATCAAAGACTTATCATTCATACACCGCTCATCATTTCTCAGGTCAGATTGTATATATTTAGACGCATTAAAGACGGCTCAGACTGTGGTCTGAGTTACATTAAACAAAAGAAAGAATTTGTTAACACCCTCCACGCGCGTCCTTCTCATCCCGCTACCATCGCCGGGATTAATCAGCGATTTCGCGAACAGTGAGTTTCTGATGGAGTATCGTAAATAAACGATTCACTAACCGCATTAAAAACGATAGAAACTGATATGCAGCTGATAAGATATTTACGATAAAATTCCAAGTATTTTGTAACGTGAGTTTCTGATAGAGTACCGTAAATAAACGATTCACTAACCAAATTAAAAACGATAAAAACTGATGTATAGCTGATAAGACATTTACGATAGAATCCCAAGTATTTTGTAACGTGAGTTTCTGATAGAGTACCGTAAATAAACGATTCACTAACCGTATTAAAAACGATAAGAAATTTTTTATCGTTTTCTATCGTTGGCGGTTATCAGGGAAGTTATTATTGAAAGAACCTTACCGTAAAGATACTTGTTTCACTATAAAAATAATTTTAAATCAAAAAAGTTGACAGTTGTGTTAGATATTGCTGTTGTTTTCGCTTTCATTGAATTAAACATATGGCCGGTATTCATATAGTCGGATCTTAATTTCAAGATCGTCTTAAGTAATATCTTAAGATGCTAATACGGCTGTGTGATTGGTTCATAACATCTTAAGATCGTACTTAAGACGATCTTAAATATAAAATCCGACTATGAATATCGGCCATAATGCGAAGTATCAATAAGATCGAAGAACGCAGTTAAAGGTGAGAATAATTTTGTACAAATACGAAAAATTCTTAGATTATCACAATAAACCAGAGGTAACTCAGAACAAAGTATATGTGTAGTGCAAGCTATTATAATGAGATTCCACTGCAAACGACTAGACAAATGCAAAACTGTAGTTACAAAGAAAAAAATAATAACCTGATGCTTTGAGTAACTTTTTAAGTAAATAACATATCACATAGATCAGGTTAGCAATAGGAAGGTATTAGAAAGAATTAAGAATAAATATATGTAAAATAATAAAGAGTAAGAGAGATAAAATGGTAGAGGACACCTGTTGAAAGACAAAAAGATTAGTTTGCGATGGAGACAGATATTAGAGGCAGAGATAGGAATAAAGAGAGGTAGAGATAGACTCAGATTATAGATTATTGTTCGCAAACAGTCAAAGACATAGGATGCTCTACTTTCAGGGAAATGCGTAGGTTAGCTCAGGACAAGAAAGGATGGAGATACGCGTCCAACCTATCTTCAAACTTGGTGATAATAATTGATAAATAGATGTTGATGTTTAACTTCATTCTTATTACTTACAAAAAGTTTTTTCTTATTTCCATAATCTTTCACATTCGTGCAGATTTAAAAGAAATTGGCTACAATGTTCTCATGAGATCAATGTGCAAATGGAATAAAAATAGTGCGTGTACGTGTATATAATATAGAATCTTTTCAGCTAAATAAAAAATTTACATCTTTTTACTTAATTTTCATGATTTAAAAAAAATCAATTTTATCAGTATTAAATTAAACCCTAGCTCACTACATTTCGGTCCAGTATATCGCTAAATCTATATTTATATTTATTTATAAGTGTAAGTAGGTAACTTTCAATAAACCATTGAACCTCAATGTTGCTTACATCACATAATTACATAATTAATCTATATATATTTTTAACATTATACCCAGATAGCACAGTGAATTCCTAAAATATTCCTAAACTTTTCTTTTTTCTGAACTGCAATTCTTTAAGAATTCATGAAAGTATACTTTAAGAATGATTTAGAAAGTTACATGCACCATAATTCTAGTTCCCGAAAACTTCTTAGAGTATTCATTTTGAATTATTTCCTATCAACAAAATGTATACTTTATGGATTCAAGAGGATTATCGTTTTTGCCCGTTCTAGACTGGAGAATGATCCTACTCGCGGCTCATCCTAGTGAGTAGTGTAAACGGATAGAAATCATGGATAATTAATCAATGATTTTTATCCGTCTACACTACTCATTAGGATGAGCCGCGAGTAGGATCATCCTCCAGTCTAGAACAGGCATTTCAGAACAGAGAGAGGATTAAGGGTGCGTCATTAACGCTAATATCTTTCCGAACGCGCCCTAAAAGAACCCAATAAAAAATAACAAATTATATTGATATAATTTTACATTATTATTTTTATTGATATAAAATAAGCTCGGTCATATATTTATTTAATAATACTAGCGTTGCGCTGCGTGTCAAGTTCACGGCAAACAAATACGTAATGCCATTGAAGGCTGTGCGATCTAGCTCGACTATGCGCGTGTCGACGATGGTGATGGACTCCAATCCTGAAGGCCCCGAGCCCGCAGGGCGTTCGGTCCCAATTGTATCTCGCAGGCGTTCTCGATGCGCAGATGAGCGATATTGACCCAAAGAACTGCTCGTTCGTCAATTTAGTGCATTTATGGGTAGTAAATAAACAAATAATGAAGAAGATTAATGGAAAAGTCGCATTCTCATACTGCGTTTAGTTATGCACGATCTCGATCAGGTTGTCCATCTGAAACATAAATTTCACACACACACACATATTATATATATATCTAATATATGAAGAATATAATGAAGTATTCCGTACATTCCTTTAGACATTAATTTTAATTTCTTCAAATCTATATAATACATTGTAGCACATGACGTACAACAATGGTTGAAACATTATCAAAATTAGAGTCAGATATCGGATTATCGTAGAATCAATCAAGAAATTGAAATTGCTATGATTAACTTACGATGTTCTTTCTTGTCCCCTTTTTTGCACGATCTTTTGCATGATTTAACCATGATTGTATGGCATCTTCTATTATATGTGTCGTTACTGCAATCTGCAAAACTATTATTTAAATTATGCTCATTTTCCAAAATATTTTCGATAAGTTCCTCTTGTATATCTTCATTAGAGTCATTGGAATTACTTGAATGATACAGGGTGTCATTAAGATCTGAGAGTGAATTTTCTATTTGTCGCTCTTCGATGTTTTTTTCTTTACTTCCGACGTCTAAATCCATACAATTTCTTGCTTCAAGGTCATGATTTTCAGAAATATCTGATTCATCGATACCAGTTGCAATTAAACGTAAACGTCTATTTTTTTGCCATTGTGATAACTCGTTGAATGGTTTCACTCTACGTTTCATTTTTGCTAAGCAATATGATTATATGCATGCAAAAGTAAATTTGAAAAACTTACTTTTATTATCTGTTTGTTATCGTTTGGTAGGCAATTCTGTAATAATAAAGGTTATTAGTTAATAATAGGTTAATAATATATACATATAGTTAATTAACCAAATTTAAGTTAATTATATTTGTTCAGGAGTGCGGTAGTCAAGCCCAGTGAGGTGGCAGCACCTCCTGGACGATCGTGCGGATCGTTTCGAATAGCGATGGCACGTGATGCTAGCATGCTCCGGCCTTCGCCTTGCCGATATCGCCGGCATTCCGGCAGTTACTCTCTTGCTTTCGTGAACAATGGCAGTCTAAATTCTAACGCTCGCGTAATCATTTATTCTGTCGGGCACTCAGTAAGGATAAACCTCATCTTTGAGGCCAATGGACCTCATTAAGATTGTTACGCGGATTAATTAAACTGAGGTCCAGTGTCTCGTTGGTTAATCTGGTGAAACGTCTCATTTTCTAAAGCCACGTGGCTGCTGATTGTAATCGGAACGATTCAACTCACGTTGTACTCTACGCAAGTAAATCAGTTTAGCACGGTACTCATCGTTGTTGTATAAACCGCTCACGCTCGGTTAATTAGTACTTAACGCTGTGTATATAGTGTATATAGTGATTTACGACTCTGTGAAAGAAATAAATCCTGAAACTCAGTGCCGATCTGTTCATTTCAATTACCCCGTTGTATGATCTACTCATCCGTGTGTTAGCATTCTATCAGACAAGCTCATTCTCAAACAATATTATAATAGAAGAAAGAACTCTCTCTCTGATATTGAATAGGAATCATACAATTGTAAAAAAGAATGATACTACTTATTATACATGCAATTATCTATACTATTATTATAAAGCAACAGGGTTTGCAGTTTTTTTGTTCGCTATGATCTCGAAAACCAATGGACCAAATTTTTACCAAGCCTATATGAAATAGGGGTAGAATTTTCCGGGGAGTGTTATAGGGTGTATAGTTTTTCGTTACCGATCTTTTGGAAACCGGTTTTTGTAATTTTTTCAATTTTTCGGGAAATAATTGACGGAATCTCAAAGAATTGTATATAAAACAGGGGTTGAATTTTCCGGGAAGTGCCATAAAGTGTATAATTTTTTGTTACCGATTTCTTTGGAAACCGGTATCAGAAGTTTTTCGAATTAGCCTTTTTTTTGTTCGCTATGATCTCGGAAACCAATGGATCAAATTTTTACTAAAAGTATATG
>NW_027250127.1:0-42056 GCF_030848795.1 Temnothorax nylanderi | reverse complement strand
AGAAGAATATTCCTGAAATTTGCCAAAACCTTTATCCATTCGACTGGAATCGTGGTAAAACCGTGGATTCGACAGTTTTCTTTATTATATTGGGACGCCGATATTATTGATCTGGGAATGACTTTAATGACTTTTCTCATTTATAATGTTATAATTATACCCTTAACAATAAAAAAGTTTTATGTTCATTCGCGGCCTTGTTATAAACAATTAAACACGAGCCAATTTCTGCATTTTTCAACCCTCCTAGTCCCCTTATTTCATCTAAACTTAACTTAATTTTATTAATTCTGACGGATCTCTGATTACCGGTTCTAACTTTATTTCTTTTTCGGAATCTAATTTGTTGTTTATAGTTATACTTTTCTCTATGGTATTTGTTACATTGAATTCTGGTAAATACATTTGTACATATTTAGTATAAATTCGGTTTTTTGTTTCTAAAGTTATATCTGGTGTAGTTAATTTACAATTATCGTGCAATGTTATTTTTCCGGTTTTTTCTATTTTAATTTTATTTTCTGGAAGTTCATTACATTGAATTATTTCTGATATTTTTGGAGTGGAATATAACCGTGTTTGAGGTTCGGCTAATGTTATCCAGAATGTTACATTTGAGAGGATGTGACGTTGTCTACGGTTTTCTATGTATCTAGACGCTTTTACAAAAAAGTTGCACCTCACTTGGTGCATTCGCAGTTATAAAATACACCGGAAAATTTGATCGCATATAAATTTGGTACTTTCTCTCGCGTACATTTATTTAAATCGTTTTCTTTTAATATTATATAACTATGATTTTCTAGTCTGATTTCCTAATAGGGTGTGTGAAGGTTCTAAAAGTGTAAATACATTATGGTCGTTGTGTATTGTACGGTATAATTTTTATAATTCGTATACCGGATAAGCTACTATAGGAAACGCGAAGATAGTATATCCGTTCGAGTTGTCGTAATACGCGCTTACGTCTACGTATTTTGGATAGTGTTGTTAGAAGTCGGTTCTCCGCAGAGTTATCTCGTGAGAAATAAAGCGAGCCAAATGATTATACTATATTTCTGATTCATTATAACAAGACTCAGAGTTCGAGATGTATAAAAGCCCGTCTAAACAAGAAGGGCACGCCCGTGAGAGAGAGAGAAAATATGGTAGACTTGACCTGAATAAACTCAAACATAAAAGTAACTTAGAACCTTCATGCTACCATCACAAAACGATAAAGTATTTAACCATTACAGTCATAGAATATATATAGATTAGATACATAGGTTTGGAATAATTGCTCAATATGTCCACACTCCTCCTCAATTATTGCAAACATATAAGCCACATTCTTCACGTAGTTTCCTTAGTCTTGCTGCTGGCAATGACTTTGTTAGTAAATCGGCAATCATGTCCTCACTTGGACAATATGAACAGGAGATTTCGCCTTTCTTCACGTGATGTTTGATGAAATGCACCTTTGTATCAATATGTTTGGTTCGATTCGATAGTCTCTCCTCCTCAATGAATTTCAAACACTTTGATTATCTTCATAGATGACAGTCGGTGTCTTCATGTCGATGTTGAAATCATTTAATAATAGTCTCAACCATATCACCTTTGTGCTGCTTCACAAAGTGAAACGTATTCCGCTTCTGTTGATGAAAGGGCTACACATGGTTGTTTCCTGCAGCTCCAACTTACAGCGGCTCCATATACGAAGAAAATGTGACCGCTGTTTGACTTGCGATCTAATTTACATTCTCCCCAATTTGTGTCTGCGTAGCCTATAAGCGGGGTGTCTTCGTTTACATTTCCAAGTTTAACTTAAAGTTGATTGTTTCCTTTAGATACCTGACTATTCGCTTGAGTTCATTCTAGAGTCCCTTTATAAGAGTCTGGACAGACTGGTTCTTATTTTCATTGGACGTGCAACACCATGGCGGAACCAATCACAAGCGGTAAAATAGCGAGTCTTAGGAGCCTCTCTCAGGGTGCGTATTATGGAATTTTTCGAAATGGATTCCGATTGGAATTGTTATTCCTACATTTTTATTGTATTTTAGGGAAAACAGTATAATTTCGATAGAAATCCATTCCGCAAAGTTCCATAATACGTGCCAGTACACACTAACGATATTGTTACGTGCTTTGCTACAGTGTTACATACCTGCACAAAGCACGAAATGATGTCGTTAACATTTACAGAATAGGTGTCTTAAAATAAAAAATAAAAAATTACAAAATTAATAAAAAATGACAATGTCATGCATTTATCTATGTACATCTCGTAATTTCTCTATTAATGAATTGTTTTATACTATTATAATTCATTTTATTGAAATATTCTTTTCAGATATTTTAAAGTTTGGTTATCTTATATCTTTATCAAGTCAAAATAAAATATAGGCAAACTCACTTTCTCACAGCCTCTATAGAATTCTCTATCACGATATCACAACAATACAACGATTACGTGTAGTCATCGGCGCCATAGTGTTTTCCTTCCGTCTAGGGCGTCTAGACTAGAGTCCCTATATACGTGACATCCACGCCATGTTTTTGCACTCCCAAAGTCTGTCCAGACTCTTATAAAGGGACTCTAGTTCATTCCAATGTCGCTGCGTAGGTCTGCTAATCTTCTGCGCCAAAATGCTTACACTAGCAGAATGTCAGGCCGTGATATGACGCTGATGTACAGTAAACGTTCAATCAACTTTTGGTACTTTTCAGTTTCCAGTAGAATATCAGACTCGCTGATGTCCTTTTCGTAATTGCTATTCATCGGTACTTCTGAGGGTTTAGCATCAGATAATGAAAAATCCGCTACAACTTCTTTGATGTATGCTGATTGACTTATATTGTATGTTCCATCTGTATCTTTAGTGATTTCGAGCCCAAAGTACTGCTTGATCGGTCCCAAATTCTCAATTTTGAACTTCGATTTCAACGTTGACTCAACTTCTGCAATGTGTTTGCGTTTTCGACTCGCAATTATAATCATCAACGTAAATGAGAATATAGATCCACTCATCTTCAATCTTCTTTCGATAAAAACAGGGATCTGCTGAGCTTTGCTGAAATCCCATTGACAGAAGTGCTTCGTGTAACGTTTTGTTCCAACATCTCGCCGATTGTTTTAATCCATACAGACTTTTCATTAATCGACAAACCATTTTAGTCTTGCCTTTTGCAACAAATCCAGGAGGTTGTTTCATATATATCACTTCATTGATGGTTCCGTTAAGAAATGCTGTTTTGGCATCCATGTGATATACCTCCATATTACGTTTTGCACCTAATGCAAGTAACACGCGAAACGTTGAATGTTTCACAACCGGCGCAAAGACTTGGTCGTAATCTTCACCAAATTTTTGGGAATAACCTTGCGCAACCAAACGTGCTTTGAAGCGGCGAATACTGCCATCTGCTGCACGTTTGACCTTATAGATCCATTTACAACCAATCGCCTGTCTATCATGCGGTAATTCGAACAACTCCCATGTCTGATTATCTTCCAAAGACGCCATCTCCTCCTGCATTGCTTTATATCCGTTGATCTTTAAATGGACCAGACACAGCTTTGTTATAGCTCTTCGGTTCCTTTACTGCATTATGGACAATGTTCATTTCGTTAATTAGACGCTTCGACGGTTTCCCCTTTGTGCTTCTTTCCGATCGTCTTGGTGGAGTGATGTTGGTGTCTTCGTCTTCACTATCATCCGAATAATAGATCGTGTTATCCAAATTTTCATCGTCGCTATGATGCTCTTCGTCCGCGTTTTGATTTGACGTGGTTGTCGCTTTTTCATCCAATAGCTTAATCCTAGTAGAAATCTCAGAGATCTTCTCCTGAACCGGGAACTTTACGTCTCTGCTGATAACTACCTTTTGCGTTGATGGATTGTAACATCGGTATGCCTTTGATTTATCATCATATCCAACTAAAATCATCGAAACAGCTTTCAGATCCAACTTCTGTCGCTTTTCTGCATGTACATAAACATAGCATTTTGATCCAAATGACTTGAAATGCTGAATGTTTGGTTTTTTACCAAACCATCCTTCGTACGGAGTCACTCGAACTGATTTCCATGGTAAGCGATTTGAATGTAGTTTGCCATCATTACAGCTTCTCCCCAAAATCGGTTGTCGAGTGTCGATTCGATGATCATACAGCGCGCCATCTCAATAAGCGTCCTGTTTTTACGTTCCGCTACTCCATTCTGCTGCGGGCTATATGCTGTGGTATATTGAATTTGTATACCACTTTCTCTCAAGTACTTTACAACTTTTAACCGGTATACTCGTTACCTCGATCAGAACGTATAAGCTTTGGTCGTTTATTAAACATCGTTTGGACCAACTGAATATATTCCTTCAATTTGCTGAATACGTCTGATTTGTTCTGCAGCAGATAAACAACGGAATATTTAGTATAATCGTCTATAAATGTAAGTACATACCTTTTCTTCGATGGTGTCATGGTTTGCATCGGGCCGCAAACATCCGTATGAATTAAATCCATTACTTCATTAGAATATTTATCCACCGCTTTTGGAAATGGTACTCGTGTCATTTTTCCTTGTTGACAACATCTTGACGCATGATGTCACAATTTCCACCGGGTACAAAGTTGACATCAAACCCATTTGCCACAAGTTTACAAACTGACAATAAATTTTCATTTATTAATGGTACATATAATACGTCCTGAATCTTGATCGACCGGCTTTTCCCATCGTTATTTACTACATGAATTTTTACTGCACCGATCCCCTCAACTGCGACTCGTTGTCCGTTGGCTACGAAGATCTTCTCCTGATGATTCTCGTTGAATTCGGCAAACATATTTCTGTCGGATGTTACATGTGATGTTGCACCTGAATCAACTATCCATCCGTGCTTGAATTTTAAAGTAAGAATAGGAAAATCATCACTCTGCGATTCTTCTACTAAATTTGCTTGTTGTTTGCTATCGGCTTGTTGTTTGCTAGTATCGCCCTTTCCTTTTACTTTCTTATCCTTCAAATACTCTTTGTACTTCGGACATTTTGGCTTAAAATGCCCCTTCTCTTTGCAGAAATAACATACGATGTCCTTTGCCTTGGTATTTCCCATACAGCACAAAATATTTTCAAAAAATATGTCTAAATATTTCTATAAAAATATTGCAAGAAACATTTTAAAATGGTTTTAGGAATATTTTAAAATGGCTTAAAATATTTGTGTGGTAACATTTTTAAAAATATTTTAAGAATCTTTTAGAAATATTTTTTAAAATGTTTTTCTTTACCATCCAGATAATATTTTCTTAAATATTTGAAATATATTTTTAAAATATTAATTTAAAATCTACATATATATTGTTTTATAATCTTGTTCCAAATATTTAAAAAATATTATTTTAAATTTTCTAAGTTCCCTCGCGGCGTGTTGCTTTCGCGCCGCGGTCGTTACCTCTGGCGCCGCCTAAGCAAAAGTTTTCTAAGTCCTCTCGCGGCGTATTGCTTTCGCGCCTCGGTCGTTACCTCCGGCGCCGCCCGAGCAAAAGTTTTCCAAGTCCCCTCACGGCGTGTTGCTTTCGCGCCGCGGTCATTACCTCCGGCGCCGCCCGAGCAAAAATTTTCTAAGTTCTTTCTCGGCGTGTAGCTTTCGCTGGGACGAATCGGTACAGCGTCCAAGTTCTTTCGGATTAAACTATAACATTTTTTTTACAGCGAGAGCTATAATTTAGCAACCCATGTGCGAATGTCGGAATTCTGCCAGAGTTGTCCGCATGGCCCAGAAGTGGCACAATATTGGCTGCCAAAACTTGATGTGTGTGTGTGTGTGTGTGTGTGTGTGTGTGTGTGTGTGGATGGTACTGCCCCAGTACGGATAAACCGCTAGATCAGTATTGTGCCAGTCTCGGTGACCAGTACCCCCATCCAACCATATTCTGTTCCGAGGCGAGTCTCGTCTCAGTACTGACCCTGTATAAGGCCAGAAATGATATTGATCTACGGCCGAGAGTCGGCTCAGTACTGGGCATGTATTGGGTCAACTTAGAAAATTTTCTCTCGGCGCCGGAGGTAACAACCGCGCGAAAGCAACACGCCGCGAGGGGACTTAAAAAACTTTTTGCTCAAGCGGCGCCGGAGGTAACGACCGCGGCGCGGAAGCAACACGACGCGAGGGGACTTTTCGCTAGAGCCCACGCCGGAGGTAACGACCGCGTTCGTGCCTCTCGGTTACAAGTATCCCGAATTATGGTGTCATTCGTCTCGTTTTGCGTCAACGTGGCGTATCGTCGACCCCCGAGACCGGCTGCCGGATATTCCGTACGGTAATCGAATTCGCGTCGTCGTCGCTCTCAGCGGTCAAGTCCCGATGGTCTCGATATTTCGCCTCCGGCGCCCATAAGCGACCGTGCGTAAGACCGTGCGTCGCCGATCGCTCGGCCGGCCGGTTGGGTACTATAAGAAATACGGTGCGCTCGGCGAGCCGAGCGACACGAGCGATACGTATGGACGTGCAAACGCGTTTCGCTTGGTCCGACCAAATGTGTAAAACGTTTGTGGAATACGTACACAAAAGGGGCACGTACAACGAAGTCGATGCGGAGAGCATCGTTTCCCGTTCGCTCGCGCTCGTAGTCGATCACCACCATCGTGTAACTTATACGAACACAGCATTGCCACGAATCGGTGTCGAAAGACCGAATTGGACTTGGAGAAATTCTCGCTCGAGCAGCGCCGGAGGTAACAACCGCGGCACAAAAGCAACACGCCGCAAGTATGATATGGCAATCAGTGTTGTCCCCGTACTAGTACTCTGTGTCGGGCCAAAGTTGGCGCCAAGACTGGGACCCAGTTTATTTTCTGTAGATTAAAACATCAAAGATTCCATCTATGTAGGGGAGACCGGGGCTAGACCGTTAGTTTTTTTTTGGTGCCGATTTTTAACAACAAAATAAATAATTGTAGTTAAATGTGGTATACCACTGTAAAGAGTGAACCTTTAGCTACAAAATTTATACAGGAAATTTTTATCTACGTCGCTTTGTTTAACCGGTATAGAGCAAAAACAACAACGGTGCAAAAATTGAAATCTCAAAAATGCCGGGGTTGAACCGCCACCCCCCCCCCCGGGATAATCCGTTACACTGCATTTTCAATACATATACGTACATCTAATCCTGAAAAATGATAGGATACATTTTAATAATGGTTTTTTAAGAGAGAAATAAAAATTTATTTCAAATTTTTATGCGAAACATTAAAAAATAATTGTTTTACCTATTCCATAAAACAATTTAGGCACGTGAATACAGAGGTTAACCAAATCGTAAACTCCCCAACGGCACGTCACATTGTCAACGCGGGCAACCACGGGGAACACGCGTGACGGCGTTCCGGTGCCATAGGATCAGCGCGGACCCTCGAGCAACCTAACCAAGCCGCGTTTCTCGCGGGTGAGCGATAAATAGCGACAGGGGGGTTAGAAAAGCTCGCGGTGGAGCGCGACCACTTTACCGACTCGACGGCGTCCTCGCGCCGATTCCTCGACGCGCCGACGACGACGGCCACGACCACCACGACGACGACGGCCACGACCACCACCACGACGACGACGACGACGGCCACGACCACCACCACGACGACGACGACGACGTCGATGACCACCACGACGACGACGACGACGACGACGACGACGACCACCACCACCGACACCACCACCACTACAAGGGCGGCGACAATGACGCCGAGACGATGCGGCGAACGCTGACGATGCGGTCGCACGCGTGACTGTCACTGACACAACGACCAACAACGACGATCTACCGCGCACGCGGCATGTCAACTCTCGCGCGGAAGTCGCGGGATCTCAGAGCCGTGCCGTGTCTCGCCGTACCTCGCCGACGTGCCGTGAGCGCGAGCGATCTCGAAAACAACGGTCCGCCATCTTTTCGGTCGGCCAAAACACCCGTTTTGCGACGATACGTGCGTACCATTTCCCTCCTACACAAACTGACGCACGTGCAAGGGAAGACAAAATCACGCTCGAGGGAAACCTAACCTGAAATCGCCGTGAGCTGAAGTCGTGCGCCCGGCGCGCCACAGTGACGAGACTGGCGGACCAGCCACGGGTGCTTACTGGCGGATGAGCCCCAAACATAAGTTTCAGGTTTGATCGCCCACGAAATATTAGACATCAACGATAATGAAAAACTACACTGGATTTGTGTTCAGCATGCATTACTCTTTATAATCACGTACCTCGAGATTTGGAGAGCAAATATTATTGCAGATATTACAATATTTCCACGCGCAGAAAATTTCACTTTTACCTTCCGAAAACACGTTTGCCCTCGTAAAAATCATAACACGGCAGGTAACCTGCCGAAACTCCGTTGGTCACATGGGTACCATAAGCAGCGTTTACAATGTTAATAGCGAGTTCGCACAATATACAGGTTCCGAGATATTTGATTTGGCGGATTTACCCTGTTAGCGGTCTAGCCCCGGTCTCCCCTATCATATAATAAATAAAAATAAGTGCAATTAAATTTTGTATTTTTTATTTTACAATATTTTTAAAATATTTTTAAAAAATTTTACGAATTAATTTTAATTTTTTTCAGAAATATTTTAGGAATATTACAAAAATATTTTTGAAATACCTATTTGTATGCCCTTTTAAACATATTTTATTTTTTAAAGCAATATTTTAAAAACATTTTACAAATATTACTGAATACATTTATTTGCAGTCTTTTAAAAATATTTTAGAAAATATTTTTCTGACATGATCTGGCGGACATAGAAACATTCTAAAAATATTTTTGTGAATTATTAATTATTATTTTAATCTTCCTAAAAAATATTTAAAAAATATTTAAAAAATATTTTGTGCTGTATGGGTTACGTGTAACGCCATTGCACCATCTGTATCATTGGAATGCTTGTCTTTCCTTTCTTCCATTCGTCTAATAAACGTTGCTCTACTACGGCCGTCGTCAATTCACTTTCTCTTGACTCCAACGCTGTTACCAAAGTATCAAAACTTTCTGGCAAACTACCTAATAGAACTGCAACGTGCCAATCATCGGTCTTCAACTCCTTACCAATGTCGTGTAATTGTTGAAACGCTTCAGCGATACGTGCAATGTGTACTTCCAAATCTGCGCCTTCATCTAGTTTTATACTCATAAGACGCTTTATCAGCCGAACCAAACTGTTTGCATTGCTCTTCTCATAGTACGTTCTCAGCTAGGGCTTCCCATGCAGACTTAGCGGTTTTCGTGCTTCTAATAAGCACCAGTTGCTTGTCCTCCACGTTCAATCGGATGGTCGCATATGCAATAGAATCTTTCTTGTTCCATGCTTCCGTTACTGGATCCGGTGGAGCTGCAATGATATTTTCCCACGCACCTTCTTTCGTCAGCAATAATTGCATTTTAAACTTCCATACGAAATAATTTGTATTGTTTAGTTTGGTTATGGCATACTTCGTATCGATACTCATCTTCAGTGAAATATATCAAACTGCTGCTTATTCCAAATCTGGGCCCATAACCTGTGAGAAGTCGGTTCTCCGTAGGGTTATCTCGTGAGAAATAAAGCGAGCCAAAATGATTATACTATATTTCTCTGATTTATTATATAAGACTTTTATTATATATTATACAAGACTCAGAGTTCGAGAAGTATAAAAGCACGTCTAAAACAAGAAGGGCACGCCCGTGAGAGAGAGAGAGAGAGAGAGAGAGAGAGAGAGAGAGAGAGAGAGAGAGAGAGAGAGAGAGAGAGAGAGAGAGAGAGAGAGAGAGAGAGAGAGAGAGAGAGAGAGAGAGAGAGAGAGAGAGAGAGAGAGAGAAAGAGAGAGAGAGAGAAGATGGTAGACTTGACCTGAATAAACATTAAAACATAAAAGTAGCTTAGAACCTTCAATGCTACCAATCACAAAACGATAAAGTATTTAACCATTACAGTCATAGAATATTATAGATTAGATACATAGGTATGGAATAATTGCTCAATATGTCCAACAAGTGTTCTAATTTTTTGTCTGAATTTTAAATGGAAAGTGTGATCCTGTGGTTAAGTGTGAGGTTGCTTTTTTAATTCTACAATTATATTCTCTATTGGAAGTACGTGTGTAAGTAAAATGTTATTTTTTGTATATCTTAAATAGTCTGTAATATCGTTTATGTCTGTCGTGAGGTCAGCTAAGATAGCGGTTATCATTAGTAGTTGTTCATCTATTTCCTCTCGGTGTATGAATTGGTCTTGCAGTTTTCTTGTAACATTAGCCAATAAATTTTCGTTATGTGAAAGCGTTTGTTCTAATTTTTGATAAAAGCCTTTAATTTGTTCGCGTGTACGCGTAACATTTTTCGTCCTTTTTTAATTGTATAATTTACGTCATCAATTTTTTTCATTACTATGTGTGTGTGTGTGTGCGGTCCTATCCACTGCGATTCTAACTTCTTTGATCTTCCTCGCCGAACCGTTTCATCATATAATAATACTTGATCCCCTGCTTTAAATGTTTCTATATTTGCTTTTTTATCGTACTGTCGTTTCGCTTTAATTTTTTCTTGCTTAGTGTATTCTCTCGCTATTTTGTTTGTTGCGCGTATCCTTTTTCGAAGTTCTTGCGCGTAATTATCGTAGGTATACGTAAGTTTTGGAGGTTTCGTCAAAGCTGTCGGTAATATAGCTTGGTGACCGTAAACTAACTCGAACGGTGTAAAACCTGTCGTGGTGTGGGGGGTTGTATTATATGTAAACATCGCGTAGGACAACCATTTATCCCAATTCGTTTGATCTTCATTTATATAGTGTCTCAAATGTTCGGCTAATGTGCGATGCGATCGCTCCAATGCTCCGTTACTTTCTGGATGATAAGCTGTCGTTTGTATTTTTTCAATTTTTAATAATTTACACACGTTTTTGAACATTTCACTAGTAAAATTTGTACCCTGATCCGTGAGTACTTTCTCCGGTATTCCGTGTTCTAACACGATTTTAATAACAAAAGCTTTTGTGACTGTGGCTGCTTCTTGATTTTCTACGAGAATTGCTTTACTAAATTTCGTCAAGCTATCTTGAAATGTCAAAATATATTTATTTCTGCTATTTGTAATAGTTAGTGGTCCTACAATGTCAAGGGCGCATTTTTTGAATCGTCTTTGTGGCGTATCCGTAATTGATAAAGACATTTTTGTTTTTCTGCTCAGTTTATTCTTTTGGCAGTATTCACATTTATTTATATAATCTTCGACATCTTTAGTAAGTCCATTCCAATTGTGAGTTAATTGGATTCGATTTAAAGTTCTTGTGACTCCCTGGTGTCCTCCCATAGGTAAGTCGTGATATTCGTGTAATATTTGCAGTTTATCTTTTTCCGAGTATTCTCTCGGCATTTCTTCTTGATGAACGTTATTTACTTGTGAGTCCTCTACTATCGGGTTTCGACTCAATGCGTCAACGTTCGCATTCATTTTTGCTGCTTTGTGGACGATCTCGTAATCGTACTCTTCCAGCTTGAGTCTCCATCTAATTAATCTCGAGCCGGGGTCTTTTACGTTAAATAACCATATTAATGGTCTATGATCAGTAATTATTTTAAATTTCGTTCCATAAGGTCGGAAATGTTTTACGGCCCATGGCTAATAATTCTTTTTCGGTCGTATTATAATTTTGCTCCGCTTTGTTTAATACTCTACTGGCGTATGCTATCGGCCTGTCTTGTCTACTGTTCCTTGTGATAACACGGCTCTGATTGCATAGTCGGATGCGTCTGTAGTTACTAAGAATTCCTGACTAAAATCGGGGTAATTTAATATAGGTGCCGTAGTTAATTTTTCCTTTAATGTTTCGAACGCCATTTGTTGTTCGGTTGTCCAAATAAATTTTTCCCCCTTTCTCAATAGTTTTGTTAGAAGTTTTGCGATTTTAGAAAAATTTTCGATAAATTTCCGATAGTATCCAGCAAATCCGAGAAAAGTCTGGACATCTTTTGCTCGTTTAGGCGTTTTACACCTTATCACTGCTTGTATGTTGGCAGGGTCTGGTAGTATTCCGTTTTCTGAAATAATGTGCCCTAAATATAATACTTCTTTGCGTAAGAATTCGCACTTATCGGGTTGAAGTTTGAAACAATATTTTCGTAATCGCTGTAGTACTTCGACTAGACGCCTGTTGTGTTCCCCTTAGGAAAATTTACTTAAAAAAACTTAAAATAAACTAGAAAGTTTACCAAAGAAATTACTATTGATAAACTATTGATAAACTAGAAGTGATTTCGAACCAAACTTTAAGTATTTCTATAATATACTTTAAAGGTTACTTTAAGTTAACTCATGCAATTACTATTAATCACCCCAAAAAAAATATTCTGTCATTTAGTGGCTCCCGCTTGATTTTAGAGGATTTTCCTCTGAAATACGGTCTCAAGAAGATATTTTAAAATCTAGAGGAATATCCTCTAACCATGAGACACTAGACTTAAGATTACAGTCCTCTTAATACTAGAGGACACTGATTTCCGATATTCACCCGGAATAAAAAAAAATTATTTATTTCGAAATTTTATTACTATTTTATAACTAAATTTATTTCTTAAGATGCAGTCTATGATTATAAATATTTTCTCGTATTTGAAAAACACACTTACCTTGGTGGGATTCGAACTCGGGACCTCTGGATCGTGAGCCAACTGCCTTACGTGGTAGACTACTTCTTAATTTGATGTAAGTGTTATATATAGTCTACATATGTCATAACCAGCGCTAATATATAATTTTCCAAAAATCATCTTAAGAAACAAATTCAGTTTAAAAAGAGTAATAAAATTTTGAATTGGATATATGATTAATATTTCTTAATGTCTCGTGTGGTGCAAGTGTGGTGAAAAAGGGAACTTGTCTTTTTAAGTATACTGTTGAAACAACACGCATAAGTTAAAATCAGCTTTAAGTATTACCTTTATAAAAAGTAAAGTTAAAGTATATTTATAAGTATTACGTTTGTTAAAAGTAAATTTAAAGTATATTTGCGACTTGCTTATAAAGTTTTTATTGAGGTTAAAGAAAACTTTACGCTCGGCTGTCAGTATACTATTAGTCTACTATTATACTATTAGTATACTATTATTACGGCTAGTATACTTTATAATACTTTATAATACTTTAAGTAACTTTAAAAAACTTTAAGTAAATTTTCCTAAGGGTCGGCCAAAGTTGCTCCGTATATTACAATCAGTACAAAATTACCTTTTTCAAAAAAGGTAAAAAAAGGCGCCAAGTACACGCAATGTATTTTGTAAATTCAAAAATTCAATCTAATTGTAAGTGGTAGCTTTATTTCTTTTTCACAAAATTATATTTCCTAACTTAACTCAAGTGACATGTATTTCAAAAAAATATGTGAAATTTTTAAATTAAATTGCGCCAATTGCAAAGAGAATATGTATATTGCTTTGAAAGATAATTGTTGTGCAACTACTTTAAAAAAATTAAACCCAAGTAGTATCTTTGTGTTCCTATTCAAGGGTCTTCCTATTCCAACCCAAGTGGTAATAGCTTCTTAATTCTCTTTAACAAATTTTTAATATTACAAAGAATTATTTTACAAAGAATTAAAGAAGTAACAGTACAAAATAAAAATATTTACTTAAAACAAAATAAATAAATTTTTCTTGTAAAAAAACTTGGCGCTGCTTTTTTACTTCTGTCGCATTCTTCCCTAAATTATGTTTATTGTTTTTTATTCAATTAAAAATCTTAGTATTAATGTTTAAATTTTAATGTTTAAATTTCAAAGTCTAGCAGCGCCAAGTTTTTTTACAAGAAAAATTTATTTATTTTGTTTTAGTTAAATATTTTTATTTTGTACTGTTACTTCTTTAATTCTTTGTAAAATGATTCTTTGTAATATAAAAAATTTGTTAAAGAGAATTAAGAAGCTATTACCACTTGGGTTGGAATAGAAAGACCCTTGAATAGGAACACAAAGATACCACTGGGGTTTTATTTTTTTAAAGTAGTTGCACAACATAATTATCTTTCAAAGCAATATACATATTCTCTTTGCAATTGGCGCAATTTAATTTAAAGATTTCACATATTATTTTGAAATATATGTCACTTGAGTTAAGTTAGGTAATATAATTTTGTGAAGAAGAAAAATAAAGCTACCACTTAGTTAGATTGGATTTTTGAATTTACAAAATACATTGCGTGTACTTGGCGCCTTTTTTTTACCTTTTTTGAAAAAGGTAATTTTGTACTGATATCACCCATTTTGTAGTGTTAAGCAAGAATCTGCAAAAAATTTTTATTTTTTAATTATTCATGAAATTAGCAATAACAACAAATTAAATTTTTATTGAATTAGCAAATTAGTAATTAGTTACAAAAAATTACTATTTACATAAAAATTAATAATATTTAAGTAAAAGTAAATTATACACTTCTCACAAAAATTAAAGGAACACTAAATTTATCTTTAAATATTAATTTTCAAATAAGTAATAATTCATTTTTTATAAACTATTAGTTATTTTAATAATAAAGAATTTATTTTTACTATACAAATTTTTACGTAATTAGAAATTTTTCTCTAACAAATTAACTTTTTTTTGTAATGCGTAATTCACTTTTACCTATAACTGTTATTAATTTTTACGTAATTAATAATTTTGTGTGACTAATTACTAATTTGCTAATTCAATAAAACTTTAGGTAAATATGTATGTATCTCTCCGATTTCTTTTCAAATTTTATGTATTTTGGGTAGTAAAAAATATTCTCAAAAGGAAAATTGTTGTTTTGTTTGTTTATAATTAATACTTAAAATATCACAATATCAGTAAGTAAAGAAATAATAATTTATGGATGTATATTTCACTTCTTACTATTAGATCATATGTTATTTACAACTTCATTCAATTATATATTTTAAAATTATCAATCTTTGTTAAAGCAGAGAATAGTAGAAAGCATAAATACAGAGTATTCTCTGCTTCAACCAAAAGCACAAACTGTTTTCTGCTTAAATTGTGATCCTTTATATTTTTATCCCAAAACATTTTTCGAATGGGCCATGTATTCACATTATCAATTACATCTTGAATTACAAGCAAGGACTATTATTAATCTCAAAATCTCGGGTACTTGCAACTCGTACGTTCGCGTAAAAGAGTCACGGCGGTTTCGCGCTGCGCGTGTGTTTGGCGCGAGACACTACCGTGTTTCTTGATTTGTTCTACTGAATATAATATATTAATCAGATACTATATTGAAGTTTAAATAACATAATATAATATCTAATTAAAGTAAGAAGCGAAATATACTTATATCCATAAATTGTCATTTTAAATATCATTTCCTTACTTATTGACATTGTGATACTTTAAGTATTAATTAGAAATAAACGGAACATGAGCGACGATTTTGCTTCTCAGAATCTTTTTTACTACACAAAATGTATTAAAAATAATTAACATACTTCGGAGAAACCTTTATTATGCGATAGTGTCTGTTACACGTGCATATAAATAAGATAGATTTTTCAGAAAAATAATGCCTGTCAAACGTGCATAGATACAGATCACTTTTTCGTTCTCTTTAACTTTAGCAACTTTTACAAAACAGCATATACGTACGTGTGCGATTTTGGGTACACCTTCCTTCTTAGAGTCTGTTCACACGAGGCGGTTTTGACGCGCGGTTGCGCTGTCGCGCGTGGCCGCGTTATCGCGAGGCGAGGTGCGACAACGCGCGCATACGTGCGTACGCGAAACGCCGTACGCGTGACGACGAGCGTCTACGATACGCTTTGCGGCATTTTAGACCCATAGGACACTCGCCGTCGCGCGTAAGTGCGTATGCGAGCGTTGTCGCATCTTGCCTCGGGACAGCGCGCGGCTCGTGCAAACGTTAACGCGCGGCCGCAATCGCGCGGCAGAAACACCTCGTGTGAACAGGCTCCTTGATCTCCTCGGTATATATATATCAGCTCCCTGCCCTCAATATATATTTCACTATCTATCATGCGGCGACGGTCACGATCGTCCCTATTTCTAGGTTATAATAACTGACTGACAGCGCGCTGAACGCACTGACTGCACTGAGCGCAGTACGCACACGCACACGTACATACATATATCGATACATCGACTCGAATGGATTTACTCGCTGGGAAGATAATACCTAATTTACCTAAATAGAAATCTTCCTCCCGACCGATAAGTCTATCGACCTAATTTACCTACTAGATCGATAATAATGCGCGCGCGATATCGAAACTGGCGATACTAGCACCGCCAGTGTCGAAAAAGTGAAAGTTACATTTCTCTGATATATATATGTATATGAGATAGATGAGAGACGACGAGAGTAGACGTATCTTAATAAAAAATTTTCACATTTGGACTTTGCGTCGCAATATCTCCGCTCGTAGGGCACGTAGCGGAAAAATAAAAACACGTACCCCCCCCCCCCCAAATCGACCTATTTTCTTTTCTCGTATTTTAATCTTATTTTTTAATTTTCCTACCTTTATGAAGGTGATGGCGGCTCCGGAATCAAGCAAAAAATTTAGTTTTCCCTTAGTTGTTTCTCGCATCGGGAGAGTGACGAGGTCTAGATTAAAATTCTTATCCGTTTTACCTGTCACTTGAGCTACTCGGTACTCGAGCGCGTGTCGCGTCTTATGCTTTCTCGGTTTCTCTTCTTTGTCGCTGCCGCTGCTGCTGCTGTCGCTATATGACGTTTCATCATCCGGCTCCGGTGTCTTATTTCCTCGACTCTTTTCTGTCGCATTTATCGGTTCTTTTCACGTGTATTATGTTTAGATTGGCGAGTCCGTTCCTTTTCGGGTCGCCCGTTCAGTGACCAACAGTCCTCCCTTTTGTGTCCTGCTTTCTTGTAGTGGGAGCAATATTTCTCAACGGTATTTATTCCACTGGGTTTTTCTGCTCTCGGGAGAGAAAATCTATTGGCGTACCGGCTCGTACGGCATTCTTGTCCGTTATGGCCTAGCTTTCCGCATTTATGGCATTTAACTCCGACGCTTCGAGCTTGTCGGGTTTGCTCCTGACCGTTTTTGTTTCGGTCGGTATCATATGTCGAGCGCTGAGGAGGTTCTTTCAATTTCTCCTCGGACGTGGCGCCCAAAATTGCCGCTGTGAGGTTAGCGTAATTTCGTGATCGCACGATAGTTTGAATGCCATCTCGGAGTCCTAGCTGGAAATTTTCTAGCGCTAGCTCCTGTATCGTATCTAATATCGTTTTTCTTTGTTCTGAAGAATGTTCACGGCCTTCGATCATTGATTGATAAAGTTCCATAGATAATTTATCTACATGGAGTCCGTATTCTCTCGCGCTTTCGCCTGGCTTTTGCCGGAGCATATTAAATTCTCGTTGAATGTGCGTAGTGCTTCGCTTTGCTAAATAGCACATTTCTATTTCCTGCTTCAATTGAGCAAAAGAATGTATGTCTCGCGTTTGGAAATTGTACATTGTCTTTCCCGTTAATTTCGTGCAGAGTATAGCCTTTAACAACAATTTTTCCTGTGCGGGATTAATTTCGTTCATCGCATAGGTGCTTGCGTTTAGGAATTTTTGTACTTGACTGCGCGAAGTTCCGTCGATTTCCGGAATCATATCGCGGGCTTCTTTTAATTTAATGTACGTATTTACGGGATCGTGTTGGTTTCTGACGTCTTCCAACGTTCGTCCGTAAGTTATGTCGAATGGACCGTTACTAAAGGCGCGTCGGACTCTGTTGTCGTCGCGTTCGAAATTCGCGGTCTCTAATCTCTGCAAGCGATTTTGTATTGCGCGCATCTCGTCTAATAGTTCGCCAAGTACGGATTCTTGCATGCCTGGGCATTCTTGCGCAGGCTCTGAAACTCGACGTGGATTATTCGCGGGTGTCCGTTGGTTTTCTGACCTCAGACGATTTATTTCCGCGTCTACTTATTCGGGCGTTACTGGTATTTCGTGTACGTTTTCGCGGGATGCATTAGCCAGAGCCGCTCCTCTTCGCTGACTCATTTTTCCGGCCTTGGGAGTATAATCGTCTTCTTCCGGATCAAACACACTACTGTCGTAGGACGTTAGCGAGAATTCTCCTCTCCCGGAGTTATTACTCTGCGTATTGGCCGATGTATCCGAACGTGCGTCACTTACAGTTGGGTGCAGTCTGAGTACGTCACTTTCGTTTTCGTTATTGTTCGCGTTATTGTTTTTGTTATTGTTTTCGTTATTATGGTTTTCGTTATTGGCGGTATCTCGGGGACCGTTATTATTTCTGGGTAAAAGACTATCGTCTAGGAAAGCAATTTCGCGCTCTAGTACGATGTTGGGGTGTAATTCTAATACCGGCGAGTCTTCATCCGAGTATTCTAAGCTACGTCGCACGCTTTCTGCAATGTCGCGAACGGCTTCTTCAACTATTCGTACGGGACCTATAGGGCTGACTCTAGGTGTTTGGCGCGCTGGCCCACTATCGACTCTGTGTAACCACGACGGATTGCGGACAGGGCAATCTCGCGTTTCACTGTCCGACATCTAATGTATTACGGGCTCGATTTCGCTCGGTGGAACGTGTCTCCGTCCTCTGACATTTACCTCTTTTATAACGCTTTTCAATTATACGCTTTACAATGTTTTCGACTTACATTAGTAGTCGCATGTTGCTTGTCAGCAGTCGGCCGGGTCGTTGTCCGCTGTCTCGTCGCCTCTCTGCTCGGCTGAGTCGCTGTTGCGGTAGGTCGTTGCTTCTCCGGTGTCGCTGATACTCGTGGGCCGCTACCGGGTGCTTCCTTCCTCTGGAGCGGGCTGCTACCGGATGCTTCCTTCCTCAGTACCCCTATTCTGTAACTCTTAACGACAGTGTCGGTATCGTTATGTTGTCGTTGCGCAGGTATACTATATGGGAAAAAAGCTGCTCAACTGTCGTTATGAGCACATAACGACGCATAACGAGTTACAGAATCGCACTACTGGTACGGGCTCCTGCCGGGTGCTTCCTTCCTTTGGAGCGGGCTGCTACCGGGTACTTCCCTCAGGGCTGGTTTCACCACTTTTACTTATTCGCTCTTTCTTTTTAGGCGAATACTCGTGACACTCGCGACGGGAACACATGCGACGGGAACGTTCTCCAATTGCCGAAATCCCACCGCTGCCATCAATTGTTGTGCCGTAACCGGGAGTTGGTGCTCAAGGTCGGCACAGGATTCGGGAATTCCGGGTCGGAGAAAGAATTAACTCGTCGCACTGTGTTAAATGAATTAACTGAATATATTTCCTTTGAGCAAGTTAACAATTGTTCCAGTTACTTATTAAGTCCCGATATTTGCGTTATACTTGAGTCGCTTAACAATTATAACGATTATTAATTTGACGAATTAATGTGACAGTTATTGTGACGCACGTGAACGCTTAGATGTTGATTAGCGACTGCCTGCCCGATCGTACAATTCGGCGGTATTTATAATGTCGGAGTCGACATTCTGTCGCTAACTCGGGGGCTCTTGAGATAGCGTTGACCTCTCGTTGTCAGCTCCTTGCGCTGACCTTCGCATCAGCGCTTTCGGTCGTCCCGGAGTTGAACGCTTCTGGTTCCGGTGTCGGTTTGCATTGGATGATCGATCGTCCGATGAAATCGTCAGGTTTTTCGGCGGATTTCAGAAATTACTTTAGTCGCTAGGGTCGGATTACTTATAGGAGGCAACTCGGTGTTGCCAAGTACACTAATGAATAATTATAACGTTGTGCGCTCACAACAGCACAGTGGTTGCTCAAATAGAAGCAGTTATGAACTCGAGTCCTTTGACACCCTTTTCCAATGATCCTAACGATCTTTCATACCTAACACCCGGTCACTTCCTAGTTATAGACTCTCTCACATCTATTCCGCAACAAGATGTCAGGCAGGTGCCAATTAATAGGCTTTCGCGCTGGCAGCGTATCAATCAAATCTACCAGCACTTCTGGAAGCGCTGGAGTTGCGAGTACTTGCAACAACTGCAGCAACGAATTAAATGGTGATATTCTAAAGGGCTGCAATTAACCATCGGCGATATGGTCATGATACGAGAAGACGATTCCTCGCCGCTAAAGTGGACTGTTAGGCGCATAGAGAATATTTATCCTGGCGCAGATGGAATAGCCCGAGTAGTCTCGATTAAAACCACTAGAGGGACATATAAGAGGCCATTACGAAATTGTGTATCCTTCCATTGCAAAGGGAGGATTAGGATTTTTGAAGGAGTCTTTACTAATAAAAGCGCTAGTGCGCTTATTGTATCCTTTAGCAAATGTTTTTAAAATGCGTTTTTGTCTTTGGCATATATTTAATCATCCTTTTTAGTTTCAGATTGATATATATAACATATGGTTTTATTATGGGCGAATATCCTTTTTCTCGAAGTCGACGCAGACTATTATATATTAAAAGGGATAGCCCTTTCAAGGGGGGCGATATGTTTGGGATTGATTGTCGCTCCCGCCAAAACTATTTTGTGCCATACTAGCGGCACCCCTGAGAAGGCAGCGCCGATATTAGTTGATGGCGCCACCAACAGAGGGGTCTCGCCGCGTAGAGACGAGCCACACGTTTATTCACGCTTTCTTGTCCGTTAAACGCCGAGCAGTTAACATTGTTACGCAAAAATTGTACGAAGCATCATGAGCAATAAACGACGTATTATTTTCAAAAAAGCGAGTCAATCAATATCATGAACAATAGGTTAAGATAGTGATAAGTTTAGATTAAGTGTGATTGTTATACAGGGTGTTTCAGAATTGCACGGCACACGGCGGAAAATATTTTCTAGGTCAAAATGAACAAAAAAGTTTATATAAACATATGTCCCAAACTTATTTATTAGTAAGATATTAAAGAGTAAAGATTAACAGTAAAACGATTAGAGTATGTTTACGAAGTGGCCGCCGTTTTGTTGAATGCAGCATTTAGCACGATGTATCCATATGTTTCTCTGGCACGTTTTATGGCATCAGGATTATTCCCGATAGTTGCTACAGCTTCCTTTATACGATTTCTTAATTTTTCTTGCGTACCAATAAGTCTACAATAAATTGTATCCAACCCCATAGAAAATAGTCTAATGTTATTAGACTATTTTCTATGGGGTTGGATGAAGTCTTTAGTTTATTGTAGACCTATTAACACACAAGAAGAATTCAACAAAACGGCGGCCACTTCGAAAACAAACTTTAAATGTTTTACTATCAAACATAATCTTTACTGTTTAATATCTTACTAATAAATAAGTTTGGAACATATGTTTATATAAACTTTTTTGTTTATTTTGACCTAGAAAATATTTCCCTAAAGTAGTGCCGTGCAATTCTGAAACACTCTGTATATATGTAGATTGTAACCCCAAGGGGAACAATAAATTCATCTATCTAGTATTTCATCTCATAGATACTCTACAATACCAGCCTTCATCACAAAATCTTATTTAGTACAAGTAAAGCCACGATTTTAATAAAAATATAATAAGACAAATTTGCTGAAATGGCTCGAGAGTGATAAAATCAACCGTTGCATTGCTTTCTTCGGTATAATGTGTTTAAAAACTCTTCCTACATTTCTACGATTTTTTAAAACCATTTTTCTCAGATTCAGCATGTGATACTAAAAGAAAAAAATGAATCCAACTGCGTGCTCCTCAAAATGCCTAAAATGCATACTGTACTTTGACTTTAGATTCGAAATCAGCGATCTCAAAAACCCCCGGATACATATAGTTTCGAAATGTCATTTATGGGGAAAATTTGACTATAGTGCATTTTACAGAAAACCAAATTTTTTTAATTAAAATTTTAGCATTGTTGTGCCTCAAGGATGGGATGTGCCGGCACAAGGTTCTTTTAGGATTTCGGGTCGGAGAACAAATAAAACACTATGTATAAATGAGTGAAATATATTTCCCTTTTACAAGTTTAATGCGGTTTCCTCTTTGCTAATCCCGGTACTCGCGTAACAGAAAATACTTTCGAATAAGACGCACGTTTCTCGTATCGTTACTAGCTGACGACCGACTGCCCGCCACTCGTCGGAAAGGCGGGCTCTTTATCCGCTCGGTGTTGCTGACTTCGTTGTCAGCGTTTTTGGCACCGTGGTCAAATGTCCGGGATGACCATATTTGGTCATTCCCGAAACTTGGGCAGGTCTTCGCGTCAGCGTTCCTCGTCGCTAGGGTCAAGTTACCGATAGGAGGCAACTCGGAGTTGCCAAGTGCAATACTTAATCTATTATTCGTTGTGCGCTCACAACATCCCTTCCCCCGCGGAAAAAAAAACTGAGGTTTACGAAGTTTTTCGTTATTTATTTATTTTTGTTTTTTCTTTTTCTTGAGGGGTTACAATCTGGTTTACTTATATGCTAATATGTATGCTATGGTTTCCCCCTTTAAATTTTTAATTATTCCCTTTTTTTCTTTATTACATAAATTATTATAACTATGATGCTTACTACGGTTACGATTACGGTCGCGGAGCCTATAGGATATATAATATTTTTATTTGTAAAGGCGCTAAAGGCGCTTGGCTGGTTATTTTCCACTTCCCTTTTGATTTCATCTAAACTTAAACTTAACTTTCTTAATTCTGACGGATCTCTGATTACTGGTTCTAACTTGATTTCTCTTTCAGAGTCTAATCTGTTGTCCAAAATTATACTTTCCTCTAAGGTATTAGTTGCATTAAATTCCGGTAAATACATTTGTATCTGTTTAATATAAATTCGGTTGTTTGTTTCTAAAAATATGTCAGGCGTAGTTAATTTACAGTTCTTGCGCAATGTAATTTTTCCAGTTTTTTCGATTTTAATTTTATTTTCGGGAAGTTCGTTACATTGGATCGTTATCTCTGATTTTTTTGAAGTGGAAAATAGCCATGTTTGCGGTTCGGTTAATGCTATCCAAAACGTTACGTTTGAAAGGATATGGCGTTGTCTACGGTTTTCTCTATATTTAGGCGTTTCTATAAAAAGTTGCACTTCGCTTGGCGCATTCTCAGTTATACGGTATACAGGGAAATTTTGATCGCATACAACTGTCGTGGTTTCACGCTTACATCTGTTTAGTTCGCTGTCCTTTAATATTAGATAATTGTGATTTTCCCGGTTTATTCCTAACAACGCGTGTGAGGGTTCTAGCAATGTGAATACATTATGGTTGTAGTGTATCGGTATGGGGGTAATTTTTATAATGTCATATATCGGGTATGCTACTATGGGAAACGCTAGGATGGTGTACACGTTTGCCTTGTCGTAGTACGCGCTTACGTCTATGTATTTCTGTATAGTGTTCCAGTTTCCGATCTGAATTTTAAATGGAAAGTTCAATCCTTTGGCTAGGTGTACTGTTGCTTCCTTTAATTCTGCGATTATGTTTTCCATGGGAAGTACGCGTGTAATTAAGATGTTACTTTTTGCGTATGTTAGATAATCGGTTATGTCATTTATGTCCGTCGTGAGGTCGGCTATCATAGCGGTTATCAGTATTAATTGTTCGTCTATTTCTTCTCTGTGTATGAATTGGTCGTGTAGTTTTCTGGTGACGTTTGCCAGTAAATTTTCGTTGTGGGATAACGTATGTTCCAATTTTTCCATATGTCCTAGCGTGGAGTTGATGATCTTCAGCTGGTTCTTTGCTGCGTGCTGTAGCGTTTCTTGCTGATTATTAAGCAGTTGTAATTGCTCGTTGATTGTTTTTGCGTCTTCAGCATCCATGGTACCAAATAGAGTTTTGCTTATCTCTCCAATGGCATTGATTAACCCTCGCTTAGATGCGGGTGACTTGTAGATTGTTTGTAAATGTTCTATGGCGCGTGTTGTTTTATCGTTTTCTCTCTTATTGATCTGGAGAGCAATCTGGCATTTATTTTTGGCGTCTCCAGTGGCATATTTGCAAAGTTCCTCGGTGTTCTCTAAGTATCTCTGGAGCTGTTGGTGTCTGCTTTTTAATGCGGCTACGTCTATGCGTATCGCTAATTTCCACGTTGCTTTCGTCTGCTGCAGGTGTCCGATTCTTTCGAAGTAGATACCTGGCTCGTTGATAAATTGTATCACTTCGTATGGTGGTAGGGGCGGTGCTTCTGTTGCGAGGTGCTGGTAGAGAATGAGCGTCGTGATCCTGTAGTCAGAATACTTATTTTTACTTTGGCTGACATAGCTGTCAGTGGTCGCTCTCTTATTATGCGTTGTATACTGTGTAATAGTTTTTTTTTTTTTTTTTTTTGCTCTTAATTTTCAATAAAGGTCTTTAGTCTGTTTGCGTGTACGCGTAACGTTTTTCGTCCTTTTTTAATTATGTAATTTACGTCGTTAATTTTTTCCATTACTGTGTACGGTCCTATCCATTGCGATTCTAGTTTTTTTTATCTTCCTCGCCGAACCGTTTCGTCATATAATAATACTGGATCTCCCGCTTTAAATGTTTCTATATTTGTTTTCTTATCGTATTGTTGTTTTGCCTTAATTTTTTTTTGCTTAGTGTTTTCTCTCGCTATTTTGTTCGTCGCGCGTATTCTTTCTCGAAGTTCATTTGCGTAATTGTCGTAGGTATATGTCAGTTTTGGCGGTTTCGTTAGAGCCGTCGGTAATATAGCTTGATGACCGTAAACTAACTCGAACGGTGTAAATCCTGTCGTGGTGTGGGGGGTTGTGTTATATGTGAACATCGCATAGGGTAGCCATTCATCCCAGTTCGTCTGATCTTCATTTATATAATGTCTTAAATATTCGGCTAATGTGCGGTGCGACCGCTCCAATGCTCCGTTACTTTCTGGATGGTATGCTGTCGTTTGTATTTTTTCAATTTTTAATAATTTACACACGTTTTTGAACATTTCGCTAGTAAAATTTGTACCCTGGTCCGTGAGTACTTTCTCTGGTATTCCGTGTTCTAACACGATTTTAGTAACAAAAGCTTTCGCCACAGTAGTTTTTTTATAACGGTTTTTTTCTTTTTTATTTGCGCACCACGTTCCGTGCCTGACTCGCATTCGCTGTTTTAAATCGTTGACACTTTCACGAGTTTAATTATATTATTAAATAATTAAGACAACCATGGCAAAAAAATTCTCATAATCTTAATAATAAACTGAGTGGATTAAACCTACAGGGGACACCACATAAAAAAAAAACGCGCCACTAACTCTACCGCAAGGTGGTGAGGAAACGAGTTCAAAAGTATACTACAGCCTCTGAGAAGTGAGATACGGCGAGATAAAGTCGCTGAAACCGTTTGTTACAAAAAGTATCCTACTTTTCCCAGCTCTAGCGCCAAAATTATTGGTCGTAGGAAAAAAACCTATACTTCCTTTTCTGTAGAGAATTTAATTCCCTGCAATATTGTATTAAACTATTTTAGCCTAAGTCTAATGGAATCCGAGATATTCGCGAAAAACCGATTTTTTACCCCTTTCTTCCAAGATGGCGGCCAAAGCACACCACGGGGGAGGTCAGAAACTTAGTATGTCATTACTGACACCCAAATAAAGAGATTAAAATTTTTTGCAGCTTTGTCGTAATTAGTCGATTTATTTGTCATTTTTAACAACGTGCCGACTGGACTAGTACACATGTAAGCGGAGGAGAGGCTACCGCACCTACCCTGCCGGCAGGGATGGGTGGGGGTGGACCTCGGTTCGCGTGGAAAGTTGAAAACCCGAACTGTACAATGATAGACCTTGTTTTACCCTATATGCAGGCCGGGATGGAGTAGGGTGACTTTTGCTTCGATCTACCCCATCCTACCTTTGCTTACAGGGCGAAACAAGGTCTATCATTGTACAGTTCGGGTTTTCAACTTTCCACGCAAACTGAGGTCCACCCCCCCACACCCCCGCCTATATGTGTACTGCCTATACACGTATATTAGCAAATTACTTTTCTTATAGACCTCGTTCCGCATACACGTATGGGCTGGGGAGGGACTCCGCTGCCCACGCATTCAATAAATAATATTTATAATTGTAATCATACAATTATGGTAGAAACAGAGAATACTTTGTATTCATGCTTTCTAACATATAAAATTGTATATATACTTTTCTATATTCTCTGCTTTAACAAAAAGATTGTTCAATATATTAAGGGGTCATGCCTAGTCAGGAAGCCGAAAAATAGGTGATTTTTTTTGCATAAACTATAAGACTTGTTTAAAATTGGATTGGTCTATGTGAGAGAATATATTTTTATGAATGTAACATAAATTTTTAATAAAAAATATTAATAATTAAAAAAGATACGGCCATCCTCCTGAAGGAAAACTGGTTTTGCGATGATCACTGCTGCTCGGATTTGGATCATCTGAAATCAAAAATGCGAAAAGATTTATTTAATATATTAAAGTATCTAGTTCGTGAACGAACAGTTTTTCAAAATATTGATTTGGGACAAAATGGCGGACGTTCAAAGTTAAAGTTTCGATTTTCGATAAAATAAAAATCGAAACTTTAACTTTGAACGTCCGCCATTTTGTCGCAAATCAATATTTTGAAAAACTGTTCGTTCACGAACTAGATACTTTAATATATTAAATAAATCTTTTCGCATTTTTGATTTCAGATGATCCAGATCCGAGCAGCAGTGATCACCGCAAAACCAGTTTTCCTTCAGGAGGATGGCCGTATCTTTTTTAATTATTAATATTTTTTATTAAAAAAATTATGTTACATTCATAAAAATATATTCTCTCACATAGACCAACTCAATTTTAAACAGATCTTATAGTTTATGCAAAAAAAAATCACCTATTTTTCGGCTTCCTGACTAGGCATGACCCCTTAACGATTCACTGGTTTAAATGACTTTTCCTCGTTCATATATGTACGATTTTCACATACATATTAGTCGTTTATGCCTTTCATACTCAAAATAACTGCTATATTTTTCAAACTTTTTTTGTTAATAACTTTTTAACAAACAATGACCGAGGGCTAAAACCTTCTGAAGGTCACTCAGAAGGGTGACCTTGACAATATATATCAAGGTCAAGGTCATCGGAGGGTGGTCCTCTATAATACATAATTACCAATATTTACCATTGTTAGTAATAATTTTCGTATTATTCCAAAATTTTTATGAAAAATTTTTATAAAATATTTAGGTTCTACATATTTTTGGAAAATAAATTTTCAGAATATATATGAATATTTATCATAAATATTTCTGTGCTGTCTGGGATAGCCGATAAATATAGAATTCTTTACAGTTTTTGTTTCAAAACGGGTTCAATCGATGCCGAATTATTTGTTGGTCCCAAATAAACTAATTAAAACGTTTGTTGAATCAGGGTTTCTCTTAAAGAGCCCAAAAACTGTATATCGTCCAGCTACCGGGGAGTGAGGGTGAGACGTATGTGGTGTGAATTGGCCGGGCAAATACTTATGTATCGACCCATATTCCGAACGCACTTTTATCCGTAAATGCGCGCATTTAGCATATAGCATATATTCACATTACATGTACTGTAAAATCTGAGAAATAAATATGCGTATTTATCGATAACTCACACCACATAGGGTAACTCCGGTATATACGCCACAGCTAAGGGAAACTTAATTTATCGAGTAATATTTACTATGTTTAAGGCAAATAAATTATACCAAAAAGAACTTTATACTGTCTACTACTATAAAAAAATAGAAATATGAAATATTTATTCTTTGTATTTAATAAAAAAAACTTTTAGAAATCCTTGCATTTTTGCCATATATCTCATAGGGGTAGGATATATTACATTCATGGGTGAAATATACGCTTTAGACAAAACGTTGTCCGATTGAATAATCGCTAAGATATTTTTGTTTTTGTTTATTTTAATTTTTTATCTAAACATTTTAATAGAACATTTACAACATTTTTAGAATATTTTCTTGCTTTACAACTTTATTTTCTTCCTCGTCGTCCTCGAATTACTCGTCGTTCTCGTCCTCCTCGTTGTTTGGTCTGCGTCGCCGCTTCCTTCTTCTCTGCTCCTGAAGTTTCTGTCTGCGTAGAGGAATCCCGTTTTCCTTGCTGTTCCGTCTGCGTTGAAGAGTCTGGAAACTCCTGACGAAAAGTCTGCGTCCCCTCAGTGGTTCTCCTGATCGGTGACAGCGAAGGTGGAGAGATCAGGGGAGGAAGAACCCACGGATTCTTCGGCGTTGATCCTCCTGATTCCGGCGTCGACGTCCCAACTTCAAAAAGGCCGTTTCCTTTTTGGCGTCGTTGATTCAACGAGGATTGAGCGACTTGCGCCGAGGATTGGTGAATGACCGGCGCCGGAAGTCGGTGTTAAGCCAGGGGTTGAGCGACTAGCGCTAGGAGTCGGCGGAGCGACTGAGCGACTTGCGCTAGGAGTCGGCGGAGCGACGGAGCGACTAGCGCTAGGAGTCGGCGGAGCGACGGAGCGACTAGCGCTAGGAGTCGGCGGAGCGACGGAGCGACTAGCGCCGGGAGCAAGGCGCCTTGCGCCGGCAGATGTCGGCTTTGAGCCGTGAGCCAGGCGTCCTGCGCCGGTTGATGGGCGGCTAGCGCCTAGGGAAGGTGTCTGAGCACCTACCTTGAGGCGTCTAGCGCCGGAGGCTGCGGCAGGAGCTTCCTTCCTCCTCTTGACCGCGAAGATTTGGTCAAGAGGAAGCGGGCGAGTCTTGCGCCTCTTGGTGATCTCTTCCTCGTGGGAACGAGGAGAGATCGGGTTACTCAAAAGACGACGAGGCGTTTTGATCCTGTATATTTATCGCCAGGACAATTCGCCTAATCGCCGAATTTCTTCGAAATCGGTCGCCTTTATATTCACTCGTGATTGAATTTTAATTACGAGTTACGACATCCACCTATGGGTGATTTTTCGAAAAACTCGGTTGCTAGGAGACACGAAGTCCTGTCAAACAAATCGGAGTAATTGTAATTTTGACAGGATGCCTCGATGTTTCTAACCTGTCGCCGCGAAACGTGATCTCCGTGACTTCCTGGTGGCTGACGACGGCTGCCACATACGCCTTACAAAAAATTAAAAATAATGTTTATAAATAAAGCAATAAAATGTCATAATAAGTTATAAAATGTGTGTAAAAAGTTTATTAAGGTGTAAGAATGATAAACAAATTATAGAACTGAAAAATTTTTTAAAGAAAATAGACGAACGATAAATGCATTAAAGGTTATATGATCCAAAAAAAGACGGAAAAAGAACACATAGGAGATTTCGATTTTTACAGAGTGTTTGTACTATGGCATAAATCCCGCACGCTAAAATGCCATATATCCTAAACAGAAGGGATATACAAGATATCCAGCTAAACAAAGAATATAAGAGTTACCCGCGACGCTGCAGGAAACTCCGAGAAGAGTACCGTCCAGTACATCACCTGATATGTACGTCAGCCAGAGCGCTACAACCAGCAGTTCAATGTCCCGCACGAACTCGAGTAAAGTCACTAACACCACGTAGATGTAGATCAAACAGAGGGAGGTCATCAGACCGTTTCAGTCCATCGAATTATCAATAAGCGAGAATAAGAAAGCACTCAAGATAGGCTAAATATCGAGTAATATAAAGAAATTTTATTTGTGAGCAAGTTCGACAGCCTAATGACGTTTCTTTCTAATTTCATTATTTTATGTATTGTGATAATTAGAGCAAAAAGGGGGCTTTTCTAAAGAAAAAAGGATGTTATATGTGGCGTGATGAGAGATTCGACTGTACGTTCAAGTCCGAGCATTCGCGCTCGATTCCGGGACTTAATCCCTGTACTCTTATACTTTAAGACCGCGCTTCACGCACAACTCAGTTTGTACTAAAATCTAAGAATAAAGGTAAGATAAGTTTGAAAAAGGAATAAGCTCGAAATCTGGAATCTCATCTCGTATTAAATTAAATTTTCAAACAATCGCTTCTGAGTTTCGACTCGCAGTTTTCGCTGACAAAGAGCGTGGTGATCTGTCCTGGGCGCTGACGAAGAGTATGGCGAACTGGTACTTTTGCTGCCGAAAGGCGTGGCGATTACGGGGTTGATTCTTAGAAATCACAATAATCGTTATTAATTCCCGAAAGTGAATTTGGCCTTTACGCTGACGAAGAGTATGGCGGATTGGCTTTGAGCGCTGACGAAGAGTGTGGCGAGCTTAAAATTCATTTTCGAGAACTCGGGCTGAATGACGAAAAAAGGAGGTAGACGAGTTCAAATCAAACGAATTAGGTTCCAGATCAAACAAGCTGTTACTTCTAATCGAGATCCTTTCCCTCTTCTCCAGGAATTGCAACAACTAGAAAACGCACCACCATTTAAACCTATTCCTGTCGACTTCGACATTGATTATATTATCCTAATTACAATCAGATAGATAAAAGTGATCATTGTTACAAAATTTATAAACTCAGATATCTTTTCGGTCCCGAGTAATAATAATAATAATAACGATGACGATGACGATGACGATGACGATGACGATGACGATGACGATGACGATGACGATGACGATGACGATGACGATGACGATGACGATGACGATGACGATGACGATGACGATGACGATGACGATGACGATGACGATGACGATGACGATGACGATGACGATGACGATGACGATGACGATGACGATGACGATGACGATGACGATGACGATGACGATGACGATGACGATGACGATGACGATGACGATGACGATGACGATGACGATGACGATGACGATGACGATGACGATGACGATGACGATGACGATGACGATGACGATGACGATGACGATGACGATGACGATGACGATGACGATGACGATGACGATGACGATGACGATGACGATGACGATGACGATGACGATGACGATGACGATGACGATGACGATGACGATGACGATGACGATGACGATGACGATGACGATGACGATGACGATGACGATGACGATGACGATGACGATGACGATGACGATGACGATGACGATGACGATGACGATGACGATGACGATGACGATGACGATGACGATGACGATGACGATGACGATGACGATGACGATGACGATGACGATGACGATGACGATGACGATGACGATGACGATGACGATGACGATGACGATGACGATGACGATGACGATGACGATGACGATGACGATGACGATGACGATGACGATGACGATGACGATGACGATGACGATGACGATGACGATGACGATGACGATGACGATGACGATGACGATGACGATGACGATGACGATGACGATGACGATGACGATGACGATGACGATGACGATGACGATGACGATGACGATGACGATGACGATGACGATGACGATGACGATGACGATGACGATGACGATGACGATGACGATGACGATGACGATGACGATGACGATGACGATGACGATGACGATGACGATGACGATGACGATGACGATGACGATGACGATGACGATGACGATGACGATGACGATGACGATGACGATGACGATGACGATGACGATGACGATGACGATGACGATGACGATGACGATGACGATGACGATGACGATGACGATGACGATGACGATGACGATGACGATGACGATGACGATGACGATGACGATGACGATGACGATGACGATGACGATGACGATGACGATGACGATGACGATGACGATGACGATGACGATGACGATGACGATGACGATGACGATGACGATGACGATGACGATGACGATGACGATGACGATGACGATGACGATGACGATGACGATGACGATGACGATGACGATGACGATGACGATGACGATGACGATGACGATGACGATGACGATGACGATGACGATGACGATGACGATGACGATGACGATGACGATGACGATGACGATGACGATGACGATGACGATGACGATGACGATGACGATGACGATGACGATGACGATGACGATGACGATGACGATGACGATGACGATGACGATGACGATGACGATGACGATGACGATGACGATGACGATGACGATGACGATGACGATGACGATGACGATGACGATGACGATGACGATGACGATGACGATGACGATGACGATGACGATGACGATGACGATGACGATGACGATGACGATGACGATGACGATGACGATGACGATGACGATGACGATGACGATGACGATGACGATGACGATGACGATGACGATGACGATGACGATGACGATGACGATGACGATGACGATGACGATGACGATGACGATGACGATGACGATGACGATGACGATGACGATGACGATGACGATGACGATGACGATGACGATGACGATGACGATGACGATGACGATGACGATGACGATGACGATGACGATGACGATGACGATGACGATGACGATGACGATGACGATGACGATGACGATGACGATGACGATGACGATGACGATGACGATGACGATGACGATGACGATGACGATGACGATGACGATGACGATGACGATGACGATGACGATGACGATGACGATGACGATGACGATGACGATGACGATGACGATGACGATGACGATGACGATGACGATGACGATGACGATGACGATGACGATGACGATGACGATGACGATGACGATGACGATGACGATGACGATGACGATGACGATGACGATGACGATGACGATGACGATGACGATGACGATGACGATGACGATGACGATGACGATGACGATGACGATGACGATGACGATGACGATGACGATGACGATGACGATGACGATGACGATGACGATGACGATGACGATGACGATGACGATGACGATGACGATGACGATGACGATGACGATGACGATGACGATGACGATGACGATGACGATGACGATGACGATGACGATGACGATGACGATGACGATGACGATGACGATGACGATGACGATGACGATGACGATGACGATGACGATGACGATGACGATGACGATGACGATGACGATGACGATGACGATGACGATGACGATGACGATGACGATGACGATGACGATGACGATGACGATGACGATGACGATGACGATGACGATGACGATGACGATGACGATGACGATGACGATGACGATGACGATGACGATGACGATGACGATGACGATGACGATGACGATGACGATGACGATGACGATGACGATGACGATGACGATGACGATGACGATGACGATGACGATGACGATGACGATGACGATGACGATGACGATGACGATGACGATGACGATGACGATGACGATGACGATGACGATGACGATGACGATGACGATGACGATGACGATGACGATGACGATGACGATGACGATGACGATGACGATGACGATGACGATGACGATGACGATGACGATGACGATGACGATGACGATGACGATGACGATGACGATGACGATGACGATGACGATGACGATGACGATGACGATGACGATGACGATGACGATGACGATGACGATGACGATGACGATGACGATGACGATGACGATGACGATGACGATGACGATGACGATGACGATGACGATGACGATGACGATGACGATGACGATGACGATGACGATGACGATGACGATGACGATGACGATGACGATGACGATGACGATGACGATGACGATGACGATGACGATGACGATGACGATGACGATGACGATGACGATGACGATGACGATGACGATGACGATGACGATGACGATGACGATGACGATGACGATGACGATGACGATGACGATGACGATGACGATGACGATGACGATGACGATGACGATGACGATGACGATGACGATGACGATGACGATGACGATGACGATGACGATGACGATGACGATGACGATGACGATGACGATGACGATGACGATGACGATGACGATGACGATGACGATGACGATGACGATGACGATGACGATGACGATGACGATGACGATGACGATGACGATGACGATGACGATGACGATGACGATGACGATGACGATGACGATGACGATGACGATGACGATGACGATGACGATGACGATGACGATGACGATGACGATGACGATGACGATGACGATGACGATGACGATGACGATGACGATGACGATGACGATGACGATGACGATGACGATGACGATGACGATGACGATGACGATGACGATGACGATGACGATGACGATGACGATGACGATGACGATGACGATGACGATGACGATGACGATGACGATGACGATGACGATGACGATGACGATGACGATGACGATGACGATGACGATGACGATGACGATGACGATGACGATGACGATGACGATGACGATGACGATGACGATGACGATGACGATGACGATGACGATGACGATGACGATGACGATGACGATGACGATGACGATGACGATGACGATGACGATGACGATGACGATGACGATGACGATGACGATGACGATGACGATGACGATGACGATGACGATGACGATGACGATGACGATGACGATGACGATGACGATGACGATGACGATGACGATGACGATGACGATGACGATGACGATGACGATGACGATGACGATGACGATGACGATGACGATGACGATGACGATGACGATGACGATGACGATGACGATGACGATGACGATGACGATGACGATGACGATGACGATGACGATGACGATGACGATGACGATGACGATGACGATGACGATGACGATGACGATGACGATGACGATGACGATGACGATGACGATGACGATGACGATGACGATGACGATGACGATGACGATGACGATGACGATGACGATGACGATGACGATGACGATGACGATGACGATGACGATGACGATGACGATGACGATGACGATGACGATGACGATGACGATGACGATGACGATGACGATGACGATGACGATGACGATGACGATGACGATGACGATGACGATGACGATGACGATGACGATGACGATGACGATGACGATGACGATGACGATGACGATGACGATGACGATGACGATGACGATGACGATGACGATGACGATGACGATGACGATGACGATGACGATGACGATGACGATGACGATGACGATGACGATGACGATGACGATGACGATGACGATGACGATGACGATGACGATGACGATGACGATGACGATGACGATGACGATGACGATGACGATGACGATGACGATGACGATGACGATGACGATGACGATGACGATGACGATGACGATGACGATGACGATGACGATGACGATGACGATGACGATGACGATGACGATGACGATGACGATGACGATGACGATGACGATGACGATGACGATGACGATGACGATGACGATGACGATGACGATGACGATGACGATGACGATGACGATGACGATGACGATGACGATGACGATGACGATGACGAGACGATGACGATGACGATGACGATGACGATGACGATGACGATGACGATGACGATGACGATGACGATGACGATGACGATGACGATGACGATGACGATGACGATGACGATGACGATGACGATGACGATGACGATGACGATGACGATGACGATGACGATGACGATATGACGATGACGATGACGATGACGATGACGATGACGATGACGATGACGATGACGATGACGATGACGATGACGATGACGATGACGATGACGATGACGATGACGATGACGATGACGATGACGATGACGATGACGATGACGATGACGATGACGATGACGATGACGATGACGATGACGATGACGATGACGATGACGATGACGATGACGATGACGATGACGATGACGATGACGATGACGATGACGATGACGATGACGATGACGATGACGATGACGATGACGATGACGATGACGATGACGATGACGATGACGATGACGATGACGATGACGATGACGATGACGATGACGATGACGAGACGATGACGATGACGATGACGATGACGATGACTACGATGACGATGACGACGATGACGATGACGATGACGATGACGAGGACGATGACGAGACAGATGACGATGAACGATGACGATGAGACGATGACGATGACGATGGACGAGTGACGATGACGATGACGATGACGATGACGACTGATTCCTTTAATTCCTAAATGGAATTCCTTATGCGAGGAAGTACAGTTTAGAATGTTAAAATTTCTATAATCACGATAAACTCAAACTCGGTTCTTCGTGGTTACAAATCTGACACTTTACTACTAGACCACATCTCTGACTATATTCTTAATGCTGCAGTATTTAGTTTTCAGAAGCAATAATTCATTAATTTAAAGTATTTCCATTTTTAACTGAAGAATCATGATAAATTAGTCTATGAAAATAAAAGTAATTACTTGTTCTGAGATAACATTGTTTCTAGAAAAAATAATTTATTTGAATTGAAAACATGGATTTACTTAAAGTAAGAATAACTTTCTTTCTTCCAAAACTATATTTATTTCTTTTGATTCTGTTGTGTATGTGTGCACATAGAATGGAAAAAAACATAACTAAATTCCTCTATTTAATAAAGATTTTTGCGTTAATATATTGTCAAATATTCAAATTAATTCTTTGCAGTTTTTTCTTCGATAAAGTTTCATAATATTCTTGAAAAAGAATATGTTCTTCTTTTGAGCACAAAATAATGAGCTTTTCTAAAATTTGTGACGAGTATATCTTAAAACTATTATTAAGAAAATATTCTTTGTTGAAGAAAACTACACGGAGAGAATTTTCTCTTAAAATTTACCCTGAAATCATGGTAGTTGTGGGACAACATGTACCATCAAGAATTTTATGTGAGCTATTCTGATTAATATCCACCATAATAAGAAATATTAATATCTATTTCATTAAAATATAAAATATATTTGATTAATTTTACTAAAATATATCTAGGAAATTTCAATAATTTTTCAATATTTACCGATCTGCATGGTAATTTTTATCACGTTGTTTGTAAAATGTCTTTTGTATATTTTAAAAATTCCTTGGTTGCCAAGTTGTCCCAAGTTTGTAGTGAATTTAAGGGTAAAATATAACAAAAAATTCTCTCCGTGTACTACTTAGAACAAGTAAAATAAAATAAATAATTGCTTTCCTTGGTTGTAGAATGATATTTTTCTGTGTGTACGAAAACATAATTAAAAACAACTGTCCAATTGTAAAACTTGTCGCCAAAATTATCAGAACCATTCGCATGTGTTCGAATACAATATATAACATTTTGTGTATCGATTATTATTATATAAACAAAATGTTCTCACTGATTTCGTGAGTTTGCTGCTGATATCGGCGGAAATAAGACGGCTGGTGAAATTAACGGTTGCACCACTGGTCCCATCACGTGGTCTACTTCTTGCGGCTCTTGAATCGGTGGTAACGGCGAATCCCAATCGGAATCCGTGGAACTGTTTCTCCAAATAATCTTTCTCTTTAATATGTATACATACATACATACATACATATATACATACATTATTTTCCCGGAGCGAGACGAGAATGCAATTTAGCATAATTTTGTTAATAGATCGCACACGAACGAAGAAATATGAAAAATGGTCAACTATGAGAAAAATCGATAAGGCGCATAACAATCGCGATGAGTGATAAACATAGACGAGCCGCTGTTTTCACGCCTTGGCAAAGAAAAACGCGTAATGTGTTCTTAGAAATCGCATAAAAATTTTCACCCTTGCACGCGATGCAAAGGTATGCGAGAGTGATCGTTTTCATCATTATTGTATATTATCGATCTCATGTTGTCGTGTTGTATGTATCGATTTACGCGGATAAATTTACGTACTTTGTCGCGATAAGAACAAAGTATCTTAGTGCGACGAAGTACGTACATTTATCCGCATAAATCGAAACATAGTTTAGTTTATTTGCTATAATGAATGAACGATCGATATCTTTCATCGATCAGGAAAAGGTGCCCAATATAATTTAATTCTAAAGAGAAAGATTGTTTAACAATGCACGTGCAATTTTACTTACCTACTGACTATTCTCAAATCACTGCTAAAGTTATCGTAAATGCTGATCTTGCTGGATATAGGCGGTAACTTGTCGCGACTGAAGGATAACACGATTGGAGACACGGCGAGATCGCCGAGACTGCTACCGACATACGTAGTGGCTTGGATCTCTTGTTGATACATGGCGTATAGATTTTGCAGATCAGGCGGAAGCGCCAAACGACCGTCTGTTGTTTAAATCCCGTAAATTGAACGAAAGTGTTTAACTTTTATTTATATATGTAATCATGCAAAAAATAGGCTCTAAAGTTACACGACATTATAATTGATATACTTAATGTCTCGTACCTACTTATATAGGCTTAACTTTAGAAGGCTATTACCCTCCGATTTTGATGAAATTTTACAGGTACGTAGTATTTAATAAATATAGTCGGGGCCATTAGTGAGGAGTTACTGAAATGCCTAGTTTTTCTAGAAATTCAAATTTTAATTATTTGGCCTAATTAACGTTTTTCAAGCTTTTGATATAAAATAATAATAGAATTCAAAAATATTTGCTAAAGTGTTTTATTTTATTAGTCTATTATTAAGAAACTATATGTATAGTGTTGTCAAAATATAATTATAAAAAAAGAAACAAGAAATCAAGGAAGCTTAGTTTCTCATTACATTTTTTGATATCATCGCTCGTTGTTTATTAAAAAGTTATTAACAAAAGAAGTTTCATAAATAAAACGTTGCTCGGGGGGTGCGTAAGACCGTTCCCGGATTAGCGATTGTCCGCGAGATTTTAGGTTCGAAGGACCAGAGGAGGTGTATCCCGTCTCCTCAAAGCGAAATGAAAGCGATAGACAACGAGAAACGATATAACGAAAGGCGACTCACCGGGGGGTGCCGCCGTCTCCTGGAGGATCTCTCGTGCAAGCTCGTGGACACGTGCAGTAAGCGCAGGCGAGGCACAGGCAGCAGGCAAGGCAGCAGGCTAACAAGGTAGGCAGAGCAGCAAGCAAACGGCAAGGCAAGCAGGGCTAGGCAACAGGCAAGCAGGCAGAGAACAGGCGATCTCTCCGAGGAGCGAAACTTCTAGAGCTCTCGGGCTCCAAATTGGTAGTTGAGTGTGTTCATCCCGACGGATGGACGATGAGAGAGTGTCGGAGCTCGCGCTCTGGAACAGTGTCGCACGCGAGTACTTGCTCTTCTTCGGCGGGTGCCCTCGTGGGGTGAACGGGGGCAGCACCGATTGGTGAGTCGCGGAGATATCGATTAACGCGGGATCGATCGCGATCCGCCGACGTCTCGCGCGAGTCGCCGAAATACGTTAACGCGGGATATTTGTAACCTACTATATACTATATACGAGAGGTATTTAACGAGATTAAACTAACGATTATTAACTAACGATCACTAAGGGCGGCAGTGTGGTCTAGTGGTAGAGCGCCAGACTCGTAATCTGAAGAACCAGGTTCGAGTCCACTAGAGCCATGTAAACATGGAATGTTTTTCCGAAGCTGCGCCCCTCCGTGCAAGATAGGCTCTTGTGCGGAGCAAACTGGGCTCCGTCTTTCGGAAAGAGACGTTAAGCCGTTGGTCCAAAAGGGTTAAAGTGAGAGGAGAAAGGGTAGTAGTATAAAGGTTTGGGTAACGTTCCTTATAAAAACGACTTGCAAACCCTGCGGGGATAAGCAATAAAGATAGTTTATGAGTTTTTAACTAACGATCACATATGTATACAATTTGACGAGCGCCAAACATACCGCCCACCAAAATACAACGTGTTGTATTTTATTACGCGGAGTGAGCCGCCGGTGGAACAGTGCCCATTGGTAGGGGGCACAATTTCACCAGGGGACGTACGATTGAGCCATCCGTCACCCGCACCGTGGCGACACGCGAGACGCCATCGCTACCCGGATGTAGCGCCTCTACGCGTCCACGTTTCCAACGCAAAGGGGACATGTTGGCGTCCTTGATGAGGACCAACGAGCCGACAGCGATCTGATTGATCGAGTTCCACCATTTGGGACGCTGCTGCAGCGTATTGAGGTACTCATGGTGCCAGCGCTTCCAGAAATCCTGGTGGATTCGTTGTATGAGCTGCCATCGACTCAGACGATTAATTTGCAGCGGAGTCACGTCGTGCGTGGGAACGGATACCAGGGGCTCCATCGTGAGGAAATGGCCTGGAGACGGTACTTCGAGATCTGAAGGATCGGTGCTCACAGGGCAGAGGGGTCGGGAATTCAAGACGGCCTCGATTTGCGCGAGAACTGTAGTAAACTCCTCGATTGACAAGCCTTGAACCCCCACCACCCGTCGCAGGTGGGTTTTGAAGGATTTAACGCCCGACTCCCAGAGGCCCCGAAGTGGGGCGCGGAGGGAGGATTGAACGTGCATTTGATCGTCTCCCGCTCCGCCGCGAGGCTCATGTGCCCTCGAGTTCGCGCGCGGCTCCCACGAAATTGGTGCCGCAGTCACTGTAGAGGAGTGAGCAGCGGCCGCGTCGTGCCACGAAGCGTTGCAACGCAGCGAGAAATGAGTCAGTAGACAGCGAAAGAACGACTTCAAGATGAACAGCTTTGATCGCAAAACAAACGAATATACAGACATAGGCTTTGAACGATAAGACTCCACGCGCTCGGCGAGTAACCAACGAGAATGGTCCCGCAAAATCGACGCCGGTAATCGAGAATGGCTTGACCTGACTAACGCGGTCGGTCGGTAGGGTCGCCATTAGGGGCTGAGCGGCACGCGGGTTGGCTCGAAAACATTTATGACATCGCGAAAGTACACGTCTGACAGCGCGGTGTACGCCAAGGATCCAAAATCTCTGAGCCAACAAATATTGCATGGTACGTCTGCCCGGATGTAGGTGAGCGCGGTGCATTTGTTCGATCACGAGCTCCGTGAGTCTATGTTTGTTCGGTAGTAAGGCAGGGTATTTATTCTCGTATGGCAGCACCGACTGCACGAGTCTCCCGCCCACCCTGAGGACGCCCGAGGGATCGAGGAAGGGAGCGAGCTGGAGGAGAGACTTAGGGATCCCTTTCCCGATCCTCAGTCGGTCTATCTCGTCTCGAAATGCATCCGCTTGTACGACTTTGACTATAACTAACAGCGCGGCATACATCTCGAGTCGATCAATGGCCAGAGTCGTGTGAGCCGACTTGGCACGAAAGCGACTTACGAACCTTAGAAGGTACGCGATTACTCTACAAATTTTGTCCAGCGACGAGAATTTATTTAACAACGAATATACCGCGTTGGGCGTATCGAGCGCGACAAGAGATGTGACCCGTTCTTCCTCGATAGGAAGGACGACTAGCTGAGGTAAAGGTTCAACTCGAGGTTCGAAGCGCACGAGCCACTCGGGGCCCGTCCACCACATCGAATTAGCCACCAGATCGCGGGGATAAAGTCCGCGGGGCAATGATCCGCCGGATTGGTCTCCGTATTGACGTGGCCCAGGATGAGACCGGTACCTTCTCTTGAATGAGAGCAACGCGGTTGCGAACAAACGTCTTCCACCTATGTGGAGACGAGCGAATCCAGGCAAGGACCACCTCGGCATCCGACCATGCATACTCAGCATCGATTCCGAGGTGTCCCTGAAGGACTTGACGAACGTAAGCGATGAGCTTCGAAAGAAGCAAAGCTGCACAGAGCTCTAAACGGGAATCGTGACAGGCCGAAGCGGCGCCACTTTAGATTTAGCGCAGAGTGGCGAATAACCACACCATCATGGGTGACAAAACGTAAATAAATCACGGCTCCGTAGCCCAATTCACTGGCATCGCAAAAGCCATGAATCTCACAACGAACGACATTGCGGTGTCAAACGTGCGAGGATGCGAAGCGAAGCTAACGCGTCGATTTCCGCCTGAAACCGATCCCAGCAGCGACGAATATCTGCGGGAGGCTCGTCATCCCATTCCAGTTTAAGCGTCCATAGACGTGGATGAAACACTTCGCGATAAACGTTGAGAGAAGCCAGTAATCCTAAAGGGTCGAAAATACGCGCCACCTCCGACAGGATAGTACGTTTAGGGCATCTGCGATCCAACGGATTAACTTGGATCCGAAACTATCGGGATTGTGAGTACTACCGAAGGCCAGGACTTAAGAGATTGATCTTCGCTCGATTCAAACGATAACTCGGATGGGTTACATAACTGCGGGTCGAGT